>NC_090279.1:112610663-112913693 GCF_040414725.1 Anabrus simplex | reverse complement strand
TTTCGGTAAGAATATTGCAACATAGGCTTATACGTAGGTGCAGCAAATTGATTGTAAATCACAGAGTGAAATAACGAACACGTACCCTCACTTGTTGTTTGGCACCTTGTACCATATCTTACAATATCAGTAATCATTCTGATATAGAGGTTATATTGCCGAAAGAAGCAAACATCAAAGGGTTGGTAACATTTTATTGTTTCCGGTGTCAATATCTTGAGCGTAACATCTTTGTTTGGAAAACTTGCACCTAAAAGAGAAAGCTCTGTACGATCCGCCCGGGAATCACACTACAATAGGCTCTTTTCATTTCTTACATGTTCGCCCAGGACTGAAGTTAGAAAACGTTTCATGTGTTCTTTAGTCATTTTTCCTCTTGTGCTTGCATCCACGTGAATGTCTCGTGGAGAGGTTGTTTCAATTTTCTTTAACATAAGTGCCTTGTGTCTCTTCAAAAAAACATGTACAACTTGTTTGCTAGTCTGCCTGCCATTGATAAAGCCACATCAATTGTGTAGCTGTGGGTAGAGCTATGTACAGACTGCAACACACTACCTCTAGTTTTCTCTCCTCTGTAGGACAGTGTTGATGATGAAGACATTTAATACTGGAACTGAATCTGCTCACTGCTCCAAACGTTACCTTTCTCCACACCCTCCTCTGTTATAAACATGTTCACTTCTTCCACAAACTGTTGTGCCTTCTGACATATAATATTTTCGTCATCCATGTCCTTACGTGTGACAAATGTAGTAATATGCCTGGATGAAATTCCATATTCAGCCTTGAAATGGTCGATAAAGGAAATGGAAGCTTTGAAATTGACCAAGCCAACCATTTTAGCCCCTTCTAGTGCCAACATCTGCACATACCAGTAGTGAACTGGAGATCCATACCTCCTTGCACAATAAAATTGCAATATTACACACACGTTTATAGTTTGTAATTGCGACAGTCTATTTCCTCTGAAACGTTCAGCTGCTCCCCGTTTCCTAGACACATAGTATAGAATTAGTGTGCAATTTAATTTACTATTAATGTATTTATACCGCTTCATTAGTTTGCCATAAGAATTGAAGCCACGATTGTAATAGTCCTCAAAAATGTTATCTAGTATGCTGTCATCATTATATTTTCATGCACTGGACCTCGTCTTTTGGGGTGGAGAGAGTTCGTACTCACTTTGACTTGACTGTTCCTGTTGCTCTGGAGATTAATGTCTTGCACTGCTTGAAGAGCCACCTACAGGTTCAGGTTCCACCTGTCCTTCGATATCCGTGTATCTATCCAGCGTAAAGTCGTATATTTATGTGTCATCGCCATTATATTTCTGATTTATTATGTTATATCATATATCCGCGAAATCCATATCCTCAGCCCCGATGTCATTTCCATATTCAGCACGTCGCAACTCGGTCCCTAATGGTATCACTGCACTGTACACAGTTTACACAGTAACTCGCTTGCGAACACTCCAAGAGAATGTTTCGTGGACGGGTTGTTCCAAGTTTCTTTAACATATCTTGACGTACTGCAGCTAAACCACTCACGCAACTGGAGCACTGGTTAGTGCAGCTACACTATGCCACCGTCTAGTGGCGCTAGCAGACAAGTGCGTACTGCAGCTATACCACTCACGCAACTGGAGCACTGGTTAGTGCAGCTACACTATGCCACCGTCTAGTGGCGCTAGCAGACAAGTGCGTACTGCAGCTATACCACTCACGCAACTGGAGCACTGGTTAGTGCAGCTACACTATGCCACCGTCTAGTGGCGCTAGCAGACAAGTGCGTACTGCAGCTATACCACTCACGCAACTGGAGCACTGGTTAGTGCAGCTACACTAGGCCACCGTCTAGTGGCGCTAGCAGACAAGTGCGTACTGCAGCTATACCACTCACGCAACTGGAGCACTGGTTAGTGCAGCTACACTAGGCCACCGTCTAGTGGCGCTAGCAGACAAGTGCGGAGTTTTGCATAGAAGTGAAGCATACCACTGTTTTGTTTATCACTGCTTGTTATTCTAAGCATGGTTTCGTGCGGTTCCGAGCGCTCGAGGCCAAAGGTGTCCCTTGTTAGTATTATGTATTAATAAACATAACCCAATGTATGGTTCTTTATATGCTGATTTATGTACGCAAATTAAGGATAAGAAAGGTGTTGTTGTTTGAGTCATCAGTCCATAGACTGTTTTGTTACAGCTTCCATGCCACCCTATCCTGTGCTAACCTTTTCATTTCTAAGAAACTACTGCATCTTACATCTGCTCTAATCTGCTTGTCATATTCATATCTTGGTCCACCCTTACCGTTCTTACCACCTACACTTCCTTCAAAAACCAACTGAACAAGTCCTGGATGTCATAAGATGTGTACTATCATTCTATCTCTTCTTCTCGTCAAATTTAGCCAAATCGATCTCCTCTCGCCAATTCAATTCAGTATATCTTCATTTGTGATTCGATCTATCCATCTCACCTTCAGCATTCTTCTGTAACAACACATTTCAAAAGCTTCTATTCTCTTTCTTTCTGAGCTGGTTATCGTCCATGTATCACTTCTGGAAACATACCAAGTCTTCAAAAGTCTTCAAAAACATCTTTCTAATTCCTATATCAATTTTTGAAGTGAGCAAATTTCTTTTCTTAAGAAAGCTCTTCCTTGCTTGTGCTAGTCTGCATTTTATGTCCTCCTTACTTCTGCCATCGTTAGTTATTTTACTACCCAAGTAAAAATTTTCATCTACTTCCTTTAAGACTTCATTTCCTTATTTAATATTTCCTGCATCACCTGCCTTCGTTCGACTGCAGTCCATTACTTTTGTTTTGGACTTATTTATTTTCATCTTGTACCCCTTACCCATGACTTCATCCACACCATTCAGCAACTTCTCGAGATCTTCTGCAGTCTCAGATAAAATAACAATATCATCGGTAAATCTCAAAGTTTTGATTTCCTCACCTTGGACTGTGATTCTCTTTCCAAATTCCTCTTTGATTTTCTTTACTGCCTGTTCTATGTAAACACTGAAAAGAGGGGGGACAAACTGCAGCCGTGCCTCACTCCTTTCTGGATGGCTGCTTCTTTTTCAAAGCCCTCGATTCTTATCACTGCAGACTGATTTTTATACAGATTGTAGATAATTCTTCGTTCTCGGTATCCAATCCCTATCATCTTCAGAATCTTAAATAGCTTGGTACAATCAACATTATCGAATGCCTTTTCTAGATCTACGAATGCCATGTACGTGGGCTTGTCCTTCTTGATTCGATACCCTAAGATCAGACGTAAAGTCAGGATTGCTTCAAGTGTTCCTACATTTCTTCTGAAGCCAAATTGATCTTCTCCCAACTCAGCTCCAACTTGTGTTTCCATTCTCCTGTAAATAATACGTGTTAAAATTTTGCAGGCATGAGATAATAAACCAATGGTGCGATAGTTTTCACTCCTGTCAGCACCGGCTTTCTTGGGAATAGGTATAACAACATTCTGCCGAAAATCGGATGGCACTTCTCCTGTCTCATATATTTTACACACTAAATGGAATTGCCTTGCCATGCTGGTTTCTCCTAAGGCAGTCAGTAACTCAGAGGGAATGTCATCAATTCCAAGTGCGTTGTTCCTGTTTAGATCACTCACAGCTCTGTCAAACTCTGACCTCAAAATTGGGTCTCCCATTTCATCAGCATCAAAAGCCTCTTCTTGTCCCAGAACCAAATTATCTATATCTTTACCTTGATACAACTGTCGGATATGTTCCTGCCAACTTTCTGCTTTGTCTTCTTTCCCTAGAAGTGGCTTTACATCTGAGCTCTTAATATTCATAGACCTAGATTTCCTTTCTCCAAAGGTTTCCTTGATTTTCTTGTATCTGGGACCATACAACCTTCCACATCCTTGCACTTCTCCTTCAGCCAGTCTTCCTTAGCTTCTTTGCACTTTCTATCCACTTCATTCTTTAATCGCCTGTATTATTTCCTGCCCTCTTCATTTCTAGCATTCTTGTATTTTCGTCGTTCATCAATCAGGTCTAATATCTCCTGAGTTATCCACTGATTCTTAGTTGATCTCTTCTTCCTTCCTAACATTTCTTCAGCAGCCCTGCTGACTTCATTTTTTATGACTATCTACTCCCACTCTTCCTCTATTGTGTTTCCTTCAGGCTTTTCATTTAGTCCTTTTGCAACATGTTCCTTGAAACAATCCCTCATACTCTTTTCTTTCACCTTGTCTAGATCCCATCTTTTTGCATTCTTACCTTTCTTCAATTTCTTCAGCTTCAGATGGCATTTTCAAGACCAGCAAGTTGTGGTCCGAGTCCACGTCTGCTCCTGGGAAAGTTTTGCAATCCAACACCTGGTTTCTGAATCTCTGCCTAATCATAATAAAGTCTATTTGATACCTTCCAGTGTCTTCAGGTCTCGTCCATGTAAAAAGACGTCGTTTGTGGTGTTTGAACCAAGTATTCAACCAGCCGACTTCATCTTTCGTTCCTTTGTCCCAATCCGAATTCTCCTTCTGTAATACCTTCCCTTCCTTCGCCTATCACTGCATTCCAGTCTCCCATCACAATTAGATTCTCGTCACCTTTTAATATTGAATTAAATCTTCTATCTCTTCACATGTTCTTTCGATTTCCTCATCATCCGCTGAGCTAGTAGGCGTATAGACCTGCACTATTGTTGTGGGCATTGGTTTGGTGTCTATCTTGACGACAATAATTCTTTCACTATGCTGGTCGTAGTAGCTTACCCGCTGCCATTTTTCTTATTCATTATTTAACCAACTCCTGCCTTTCCCCTGTTTGATTTTGTGTTGATAATTCGGTAGTCGCCTGACCAAAAATCCTGTTTTTCCTGCCAACGTACTTCACTTATACCAACTACATCTAACTTTAATCTATCCATCTCCCTTTTCAGATTCTCTAACCTACCACAAAGATTCAAACTTCTAACATTCCACGCTCCGACTCGCAGAATGTCATTATCCATCGTCCTGATGATCGCCCCCTCTCGTGTAGTCCCCACGCGGAGACCCGAATGGGGGACTAGTTTACCTCCGGAAAATTTTACCCGGGAGGAAACCATCATCAGTACATCATTCATACAGAGAGAGCTGCATGTCCTCGGGAGTTAGTTACGGCTGTAGTTTCCCGTTGCTTTCAGCCGTGTAGCAGGATCAACACAGCTAAGCCATGTTGAGTATTATTACAAGGCCATATCAGTCAATCATCTAGACTGCTGCCTTTGCAACTTCCGAAAGGCTGCTACCCCCCTTTCGATGAACCATTCCTTAGCCTGGTCTGTCAGCAGATACCCATCCGGTATGGTTGGACCTGCGGCTCGGCTATCTGCTTCATTGGGACACACAAGCCTCCCCACCGAGGCCAGGTCGCATGGTTCGCAGGGGAAGCTGTTTACAAATATGGTATCAGATTTACTGTAACACCCACACTTCTTATGTAATTACGTAATTTTCCTTCTTTAAATTCGCGCGTAACAATGTGCACTGATCTATAAAATATGCACATTAGAGTAATCGAAAACGCTCAATTGCGGTAAAATCGACAGTCTGATGTCTATGTTTACAGAGTGTAATTTATGTTAAAAATAATGATCAAATAAGTTTTCTATTAGCGATAAAATTATATTTATACCATCCAGACGGTAATGCAGATAGGGCTAGTAAATATAAAAATACATTTCCAGAATTATATAAAATTCGAGAAAAATAAAAAGTTGTGTTTCCTGTAGAAATAAGAAATATAAGCAAACTTGAGAAGATATCAAACATGTCAATCAATGTATATATTTGTGATGAAAATGAAACGTATCTTGTATATCCACTTTATCATACTAAACTAAACGAGAAAACATGATAATTTGCTTTTGATAAAAAATGAAAACAATTCACATTATTGTTGGATGAAAGATTTATCTAGATTCGTTTCAACTCAAACAAATATACGTAATCTAAAATTTATACTTGTGATGGATGTTTGATATTTTATTATTCGCAATAAGAATTAGATGAACCTGAAAACAATTGCAAAGAACAAAAAGCAGTAAAATAGATACGCCTAAGACAGATGAAAAATATGATTAAAAAGTTTTATTCATTCATTTACATTACCATTTGTAATTAGTGCTGATATTATTACTTGTCTACCAAATCCTGAAAAATCGTACACTAATAAATATCAAAACATTAAGCCCATTTCTGTTAGTTATTATATGAAATATGCTAATTGGGATTTTAAACCTCTAATTGAATATGTTGGTAAGGATGCTCCTAAAATTTGTAGATATGCTTATAAAAGAATCACAAGATATTTATAAATTATATAAAGGAATTAAACCAATAATAATGACAAAAGAAGATGAAATACATTTTAAGATTCTAAAAGTTGTTTTATCTGTGATGAGAAATTCGAAGTTAGAAAAGAAAGTAAGAGACGATCATCATTTAACAGGAAAATTTGGAGGAGTGGTCCATGAAAGTTGTTAAATTAATGATAAAGATCCAACTTTTCTACGTGTTTATTTACATAAATTAGCTAATTGTGATGTTCATTTATTCACAAAAGGATTAGGAATTGATAGAAATGATATTGATGCAGTACCAAATAGTGGAGAAAAATATATATCATTTAGTGAACAAGTAGAAAATGGATTAATATTATGGTTATAAAATACATTTAAATTTATGGCTTCTAGTCTAGGTAAGAAAGGCTGAGCGTCGAAGAATGCATTTGAACTATGGTGTTGGAGAAAACTCCTTAGAGTTCCGTGGACTGCGAAGAGATCTAATAAGTCCATATTACAGGAAATCAACCAAGGCTGTTCACTGGAAGGTCAAATACTCAGACAAAAACTGAAGTACTTCGGTCATATTATGAGAAAACATGATTCACTGGAAAAGACCTTAATGCTGGGGAAAACTGATGGTAACAGGAGAAGGGGGCGACAACGGATGAGGTGGATTGATGGCATCAAGGAAGTCACGACTCTCAATTTAGAAAGACTTCGGAAAATAGTATACGACAGGAAGAAATGGCGCACTTTGGTCTATGGGGTCACGAGGAGTCGAAAGCGAATAAACGACTAACAACAACAACAACAACAACAACAGTCTAGGTAAGTGATCATCTAATCTAACAAAGGACAATTTTCAGAAACAAGTAAATATTTTAAAGGTGAAAATTTGGTTTTAATGTTTTAGTAAGGTGCTTCTCCTTATGATTATATGAATTGTAAAGAAAAACTTAAAAACAGAATTACCTAAGAAATATGTTTTTATGCCAAATTTTTAAAATCTCATATAATTACTGAAGAATATCTTCATGCAAAACTAGTTTGGAAGAAATTTAATATTAGAAACATGGAAGAATATGCGAGATTATATAATAAAACTGATGTACTAATATTAGCAAATATATTTATAAATTTTAGAGATATTGTATTGAAGCATATAAATTAGATCCTGCTTGGTATTTTACTGCTCCTGGTTTAGCTTGGAATGCTATGTAAAAAAATGACTAAATTATGATATGGTATAAATGGTTAAAAGAGGAATTAGATGCGGTATATCGCGAAGTAAAAACTATATGCAAAAGCTAATAATACATATTTAGAAAGTTATAATCCTAAGGAAGAATAAAATTATTTAGCCTATTCAGATACTAATAATTTATATGGTTGGGCTATGTCACAATATTTACCCTATGGCGGTTTTAATGGATAGAGTCGCTTTATTTTAATAGTAAACAATATGTGAAATACCTTATAATTATATACATGGCTTTATATTTGAAGTTGAATTAGAATATCCAGAAAAATACATCATTTACATAAAGATTTACCTTTAGGACCAGAAGGAGGAAACAAACTATAAACAACTTTAAATAATAAGGAAGAGTATATTTTACATTGCGGGATTTAAAACCGTATCTAACTCTCGGATTAAAATTAACAAAAATTCATAGAATTTTAACTTTTAAGCAATGAAATTGGTTACAAAACCATACAGACTTGAATACAGACATGAAAACGAAGGCAGCTAATGATTTTGAAAATATTTATATAAATAAATGAATAATTCCGTCTTCGGTAAGACAATGGAAAGCGTTACACATGAACAAAATGTTAAAGTAATAACTGATCCAGAAAAATACACAAAACATATTTCAAAACAAAATTATAATCACAGAATATTTTCTGAAAATTTAGTTGCTGTTCATATGAAACAAATAAAAATAAAATTTGATAAACCAATTTATATTGGAATGAGTATTTTAGATATTTCAAAGATAAAAATGCATCTAAATGAAATATTATGAAACCGAAATATGGAAAAATATTGATTTGTGTTATATGGATAGTGATTCATTTACATATGATATAAGAATTTATAATTTTATAGCATTATGAAAAACCGTTAAATTAATTTGATACAAGCGAATTTGGAAAAGATAATAAATTTGGAATACCACATGCAAATAAAAAGTATTTGGAAAATTAAGAAAATATGAAATTTGTCGGAAAATAATGGCTGAACACGTTAGTTTGATATCAAAACTGTACGCTTATAGACTAGAAGACCAAGAACATGAAAAATCAAAAGGAGGTAAAATCAGTAATTATAAATTAAATTACTTTTGATGATTATAATAAATGTTTAAACGTTAAAATAAAATAATATAGAACAATGAATTTAATTATATCTTATAAACACGAGTTATGTTCCGTGGAATGTTATAAAATAGTGTTAAGTCCTGATGATTGTAAAAGATATACTGTATATGAGAAAATGGAATTTATATATTACGTTGGGGTAATTACAAAATAAAAGACATTGAATAGAACTTTTATTTATATAAATGAGTCGTATGGGTATGAAAAGCACCTTGCCTTGCTTTAGGCTACCTCAGGGAATGTAATAGGTTGTATTGCATGACTGATGTGCAGATCCAGGATATTCTCCAATAAGATGGCAGTGTTCTCTAACCTTAATCTCAGGGAATGTAATAGGTTTATTCATGCATAATAATATCATAAAATGTCTTTTGAATTGGAACTGGACGTGATATAAGCAAATGAACACGGTCTGAAAAATCTTGTAATTCATTTTAAAAGCCATTCACTACAGTTTTCTCGACGATACACCTTAAAATATGATAAAGATGAATCGTATGAACAAAGAAGTTTATAAGCAGCGTAAAACGGTATATGTTATCGGTACACGGCAGAGACATGTCTGGTTGGCAATGATGAAAAGGTGCTGTAAAACGTTCAAAATCTGCATAAACAGTAAAGGGAACGATAATATTTCTCATATTTTATTTCTGCATTTTCACTATTTGGAAGAACAAGCTTTGCGGCTGGGTGAGTTGTACAATCAATGAAGTGAGTAGCTAATATGCTTTCTGATGAAAAGTACTGCACCCACCCGTCACACGCGCACTTCATTTGTCCGTATGATGAAAGTCGAGAACTTAACGAACGTGAAAGGTTTTGTTATAAGACAGTCGTAGCCTGGCAGGTTATGAAAAAAAGCAAGGAATAAATTTAGGAAAACGATACATAAACATAAAGCGGACCGACAATTCTCTCTCTCTCTCTTTACACCGTACAGAGAAAATGAAAAATCAGGATTGTTTTCCTCAAATTTCGAAATGTTTGTTAAGTCCATTGGAAAAGTAACGTCATCAAAATTTAAGGTATGTAGCAACTCAATGATCAAATCTTCATACTGTGATGTTGTTGATGGAGTATGTGTTACCGGTTTTAATGCCATTGCGACACACCATAGAACGCAATAGTCATCATTATTCTACAGTATATATTGATAACAGTTTTTTTATCAACAATGTCTCTCGGAAGTGGGATATATTGTCTTCCTGAATTTAATGATCAAACTTACAGATATTAAGCGGAAGATAAATATTTTTGTAGTGCCCTACTGCTCGCACCCTCTTCAATTTTTGGCCCTACAGCAATTCTTCTACAATGTGTTCACGAAACCACTCTGCAATATACCTTTGTCAATTTCGATGTTATATAAAAAGGTTCATGAATTTTATTACCTTTCAATGGGGCATTTAGCTTACGTGCAGAATGTGTAGATAGCAAAGAAACACATTAAACACATTATAAAATGATATTGTGATATAGCATATATGCCCCATGAATATAATGCGCAATATTGCGTAACACTGTGGACTCATTGCAAGAGGGATGGCTTGGTGTAGGAGGAAGTTACACAACCACGCGGAGTTGGAGACAAGCCGTAATGTAGCCTAGCAACAGCGTTCAGTTTGAATATTTCAAGTAAGTTAGCTGGGAGTGTTACGAGATCGCCTGAGTGCATTATATTTAAAAGAGACCAATCGTGAGCTTGGAGGCGGAGTTTCTGACGGCTGGGAACCCCAGAACAAATGGACTCAGAACTACCAACTTCGATTTCTGCACTGTGGGACCATCATCATTTCACCGTCCGGCTCCATGGCTAAATTGTTAGCGTACTGGTCTTTGGTCACAGGGGTCCCGGGTTCGAATCCCGGCAGCGTCTGGAAGTTTAATTATAATTGGTTAATTTCACTGGCACTGTGGCTGGGTGTATGTGCCGTCTTCATCATCACTTCATCCTCATCACGACACGCAGGTCGTCTACGGGCATCAAATCGAAAGACCTGCATCTGGCGAGCCGAACTTGTCCTCGGACACTCCCGGCACTAAAAGCCATACGCCATTTCATTTCATCACTTCACCTAGGCAATCGGTTATCAAGCCACACCCCACGGTTTTTAATATGTACAAGAATTTAATTATGAATTTACAACTACCTGCAGGCAGGAATATTTATTAATTATGTTTCTGGTAAAGAAATAACATATTTTACTGAATCAGCGGTATGTCCCCCAGTAGGCGGTTGGACTCTTGAGACATTGCATCAATGGAGTTCCTCGCGTTTGAACGAGGACGTGAAGTCTTGAGAGAAGCGTGTGGCGTGGGACGCGTTCTCGCACTCACTCTGCTTCGGAATTTTTGGGTGTGCACTTTGTACTATTACAAGTGACGCTTTCTTCAAACTGAGTGTAAAGAACTATGTATCGTTAATTGTGAGACGTTATAGAATGCACTATCCCTGTGCAAGTGACTTAAAATAAATATGGGAGTGAACAGTACGACTCGTTTATATTTACAAAGGATCGAAATAGGCTAATTCTTCTATCTAAGACATGCTTACAATTGAGCCATGATGAACTTGTGCCGATCTCAGCTTCCGTAACGGACCCCAGAGCCGCTACGTCTCGTAGTTTACACCATCATGGCGTTACACACTGCTGGTCCTCGTTGCTGCCAACACCATCTTTGAAATTTGGTGCTCAAGTTCACACCGTCATTTTCGGTTCGAGTTCAAGCATAGCATTATACAGAGCGGTCAATAACGAAACACACACAATTCTCGCGACCACGGTACGCGAACCGATTATAGTTTATGCATTACGTGAATGCAAACTTAGTCCACGGGCTTTGTAATATCGATAACATATGACGTCTTATTCAGTCAATTGTTCCCGTACCAAGCCCGCACTTCGGCAATACCGTAACGTAAAACACAGGGCGCAAGTCCTCGACTATTAACACAATCACCAAAGAGATAAGTAGCGCCTCCCAGGGCGGATTCACGCCAACTACGGAGGGAATGGCCTCGATAAAACACAAAACAGAATAGGGAAGCGATTGAATTTGGGCAAGGCCAATAGGTCAACGACCATAACAGAGGGTGGAAGGAGTAAGGGGTAGAGCAATTCACTGTAATGACTCTCACCGTAAGACTTAAAGGACAAAAATGTATTACAATACAAGAAAGACAATAAGTCGTGTGGGTGGTGCAATATAAGTACATAAAACAAATTAAAATCAAATAAATTTAAAAGGAAAACTATTGAAAAAGCGAATTTTCAGAGAATTACCACCAAGCGTGGTCACCAAGCTAGAATACTTTCTGTCTCAATTTAAAAAGTTCAATAATATTTTCCAGAAGTAATTAACTTGAGTTTGACTATTAAGTTCATAACAATTTAATGTTCGAGCTCGAACACATTTTTCTTTTAAAATAAGATGTCTTGTAATGTCATTTATGCCTTATGTGTACTTTTCTGGGTACGCGTGCCCCTTTTAATTTACCCATTTACAGTTTTTAGAATTATAATTAAACAATTAATTACATGGTTTGAGATCCCTAATGAACACGGAAGCATTTCGAATGAAAACATCTATCCGTGCCCCCCATCAGATCGGGAATGTCCCCAAGTAACAAAAGGTAGGCTAAAATAAAATTAAGAAAGAGCCCACATCAAAAGAGAAATAACAAATGATTGAAAGAAATCAATAATAAGGAAAGACAATAATATTGAAGCAATTAAAACTCATCTCGTGAGCCAGTTCATCACAACAACGGTGTAAGTACAACACACAACAACGAACGTTAGCACATCTCAAGTATTGTTACAACACTGACTACGCCGCGACAATTCAAGCTAATCAAACCGTTATCTGAAAACAAAAGGCGGAAGCACAGCACAACAATGCAATATAATGGAGGGCAGCCTAGAACAATAATTATCAACCAAAAATGTAAAGAAAGGAAAATTTGATAATAATAACATTAATAATAAAAGAAAAATTATTTAAAAAAGGAAATGGAATAAAATTTAACTGAACCAGAAACACGCTTCAGTATTCACTTGATTTTAAAATCGGCAAACGTTACATTAACTTTTAAATACTCAGTTGCCTTTATGAGGCTAACAGTACCAGCACACTGCACACAATTTTACTTGTCACAGCTCATGTTTAAAGAGCAGGTATTATTAAAACCACACGGTTCTCGTGACCAAGAAGTATGTCCAACAATAGAAATTATTAACTTCTTCAAATATAGCATAACAGGTTAGGCATTTCTAAATTGTCGGAATTCAACAATGTTAACCACAAAAACTTCAGTTCCAATGCCTTAACGTGGTCGTAAGTGCGAATGAATCTTAAGTCCACCCAAGAAGAAAATAATTAATGACAATGGCGAGCAGACATGTTGGATTGCTTACAGCAGCAAAATGACGAAGTGTCGCGGAAAAATCTGGCCTAAACATATTATATGGTATACAAGGTTGGACTTACCCAGGGTGCTGCGGCCTTTTCACAATGTACAGATTTTAAAACTTACAACCGTGGCGACGGTATATCCATGTATTAGGGCATGCTTCAATGGTGAAAGGAACGGTCACATTAAAACCTTTAAAATAAGAACTGCACACGACCCACCACTAATATTAATTCAGCTTGCTACACGACACATATTAGGGTGGTTTGAATACACGCACAGACCGTATGCTGGCCACAATAACAGGAGTCCTCACCCGAGCCATCTTTCCTAAAGCGAAACTGGCCACCAACAACTCGGTACCAGCAGCTTACGCCAGGGCGCGCTGTGGAAAACAGTCAACAGTCAAGTGGCGCGCTAACCAATACCAACTTCATAACAACAAAGCTCCACAGAGCATCCAATGGTGAGGAATTAGCCCACCGTTAAATTACAATTTACACCAATGACAACCTTAAATGTACGACTATTAGTTATTGCAGAGTTGTGTAACATTGGGCAAGGTTAAGCAATAGTTTCCTTTCTCTTTTTCTTTTAAATTCCACACGAACAGATTTCTGATGTAGCGATAATTCCACATAGTCCTCATGACTATACCGCTACAACAAGTGACGCTTTCTTCAAACTGAGTGTTAAGAACTATGTATCGTTAATTGCGAGAAGTTATTTTAGAGTGATTAGCATGCACTATCCCTGTGCAAGTGACTTTAATTTTATACGAGAGTGAACAGTACGCGTTGGAGGCGGTTACTTCTGCCCTGTGTGTTACGTTACGGTATTGCGGAAGTGCGGGCTTGGTACGGGAACAATTAACTGAATAAGGCAGTATATGTTATCGATATTACAAAGCCCGTGGACTAAGTTTGCATTCACGAAATGCATAAACTATAATCGGTTCGCGTACCGTGGTCGCGAGAATTGAGAGCGCTTCGTTATTTACCGCTCCGAATAATGCTATGCTTGAACTCGAATCCAAAATGACGGTGTGAACTGGAGCACCATATTTCAAGGACGGTGTAGGCAGCATTCAGGACCAGCAGTGGGTCTTGTAACGCCATGCAATGTGTTACAACGATGGTGTAAACTACAGTATGAGACGTAGCGGTCTGGGGACCGTTAAGGAAGCTGAGATCGGCACAAGTTAAGTTCATCATGACTCAATTGTAAGCATGTCTTAAATAGAACAATTAAGCCTATTTCGATTCTTTGTAAATATAAATTAAAAATAAATGTCAGTATTTTTGTCGCTGAACTGTATTTTTATTTAAAGTAGAGTAATGGTTGATTCCAGGGTTTTTCTTTTTTCTTTTTTTCATTAGATGGGAAAGAGGGAAATGATTAGGAATTCGCGAGGACCAGACATGTTGACAGAAATGGTTACCTAATATTATAATAATATTATAAAGAGTAAAATGTGTATATTTGTTTGTAACGGACAGACTCAAAAACTACTGAACCGATTTTTAAAATTACTTCACCTACAGAAAGCTACATTGCCAGTGAGTCGGCTATTTGCTTTACGTCGCACCGACACAGACAGATCTTATGGCGACGATGGGACAGGAAGGCCTAGCAGAGGGAAGGAAGTGGCCGTGGCCTTAATTAAGGTACAGCCCCAGCATTTGCCTGGTGTGAAAATGGGAAACCACTGGAAGCCATCTTCAGGGCTGCCGACAGTGGGGTTCGAACCCACTATCTCCCGGGGATGCAGGCTCACAGTTGAGCCACCCTAACCGCACGGCGAACTCGCCCGGTCAAACGTGGTTTACAAAGAGGTTCTGGGGTAAATGAAAAGCAAATTTCCTGTGAGTTTTTATACTTTAGGGATTTATAGATAATGTTTAGTGCAGTACCGAGAAACAAGTAATTTTTATCATACAATGAAATCCTCGCGAGCGAAGCCGTGGGTAAACACCTAGTGGTTAATAATTTGGAAAATTTCCAGCAACCGAGAAAATTCTTAGAGTTCGGAGCAGGTCCTACGTTTTGCCGTCAAAAGGGGCTTAATCTAGACCCAATCAACCACGCTATGCTACCAACTTTTCCAGGGTTATCTGTGGAAGGCGGTGGTGAAAGAAGTTGCTGGTGGGAATGGGTCTACCTACGATATCAAAGATTAATATAAAACCTTTAAAGAAACTTAATAAAATTATCACTAGGTGCAGGAGCAAGTTATCAAGTACAAGAAGAGTTTTGATACAAGAATAGAAAACCCATGAAACAGGGAATGTAAGAATTTTGAGTGTCAAGCTCCAAATGTACAAGTTTACCACGACGCAGATGTTGCGTTTAGTTAGATAAGTAGAGATATCTCCAAATACACTTGGCTCCAACAATAACAATTTACTGCCTTCCAAAGGCACCACTCGAAAATTACACAAATCTCAGAACAGAGCTTACATGCTCTACAAATTCAACCAAGGAGGCTGCGCTCCCAAACACTTACAGACTACTCAAGGCAACTTTACAAAGAACAACGTACAATTTACAATATAGTCAATACCGGGGTATCTAGTACCCATAATCCTGGGCCTTCGTGAAAAGAAGAACAGGTTAAATTACTTGCCACAACTCAAAATGTATGGAGACGTATACTTGCGCTCCTTGAAAACCAAGTTTTAAAACCCTACTTGGGCTTGTGGCCCGATGATGCAGAGGCTAATCCCAAACTACTGAGGTGACTCGAAGGACAAGTTCAATTATGATTTACATGAGAAAAACAGTTACAAAGTCGTAGTCACCTCCAGATAAATTGAAGGGTACTCGAGAGGGTAACACACTCTCTATCGCCGATTTACAGATGAGTAAAACGTTATGAAATATTACATTAGAAGAAGAAGTTTACATTTTAGGAAACAGGTGGTTACATAATTAGAGATTAGAACCTTCCCCTGGCGTGGGTTTGCGGAAATATTTACAGAGATAGAAAACTGATGGCCATTACCTGGGATGATGTACTGCCTGCCGAAGAATGGGGCGTCCCACCTCTTGCCTTAACACACACACGCTCAGTAATACGACGATCTATAAGACAAGGTAAATTGGAAAAGTCGCAGCTTATATACCCGAGAGGGGGATTCGAGAAGGCTCTGGACTAAATTCTCACACACCTTCTCATTTTTATTGGATAGGCCAAAAACCTACAAGAAGCCAGTGATTGGCTGAAAAATAATTACTGAAAATTTTTAATTGGCCAGATTCAAAAGCTGGGGGATGAGAAGGAAGTGTTGCTAACCTTGAAGTACCAAACTAATGAAAGTTAATTTAGTTGAGAAAACCTATAAACACAAAACGTATTTAAATAACTAATTCTTCCACATTGCACCAGAGTGCATGGCCTCAGTTTTTTTGTAGAGACATCTGTGGAGAAGTGTTTAAACCTCTTGACGCACACGAAAACTAACGAAATAAGTCTAATCAGTTTAGGAAACTTTAAAAATAACTTATTACTCAATGATTCAGTAGTGACATCATCTGATCAATATCCCAACTTAATGCATGATCTGTTTCAAGTTTTGTTCGATAGATAGTGTTCCTTAAGGCGCTTCTTTTAAATGTGCACCTCCCGGTACAATTATTATTATTATTATTATTATTATTATTATTATTATTATTATTATTATTATTATTATTATTATTATTATCATTACCGAGCTACGATTTGAGGAATCATGCAGCAGCTATGTTTATGATTTGAAACCACTTATTAGGAGGACTAAATAGCACAAATACAGTCCAATGAAATTTAGCCCTGGATCTTACATAAAACCCAAGTTAGGCCTACTGACTAGGTGCAAATGACTATAGCCTCCTTGCCTGTCGACATGAGGGGAACCTTAAAATAGTTTTACAATGACGAATTGTATACGTTTGAAAATTAGGTAAATAATTTTGAAAACTCATCCTACTAAGTTAGAGAGAAACTATGAAATTACCCTCGATTGTGTTATTTGTATTGTGAATGACACAACGGATGGATCATTATTATATTATTGGCACAATTAGATTTGCTCCTTGAATAGAAAATGATAAACTGCATCTCTGAAGTATATACTCACCTTTAGTATTCCGCACTTTCTTCCTACAAACACCGTCTCACTGCAGACTGCCACTGTATCGCTGGGATATATACTTCCCACCTAGTGATCTAGGTGGCAGTAGTGATCAGGTGATTAAATTTGAAATGAAACTGTGCAACCCTCTTACACTAGCGAGTGGCACTCCATGCTCTGAAACAGCTGGGAGGATAATATCCCAAAGACCTATAAAGAGTTAATTAATATCACATGTCTGTAGTGAAAATAAGAGACCACAGAAGCTATCTTCAGGGCTGCCAACAGTAGGCTTCAAATCCCGGATCCAAGTTCACAGCTCCGGGTCACCCTATCCATACAGCCAGCTCACACAATCATAGGGGCCTATCTACACACAATCAGCATCTTGGGGGCGCAGTTCAACGGTTCGATGTCCCATCTTACGACCGTTTTTCGAAGAAGCCTACCGAGTTTTCCTTATTACGACACGCAGGAGAAATATGGGCGTCAAATCAAAAGATCTGCACTGTTATAGTGATTTAACTACACGGTGTTACGTGTTAGATGTCTCTTCTAAGATTATTTTTGGAAGGTACGTACTGGGTCATCCATATTACGATGTGGTGCAATTGCTTCTTAATTAACATACGTTTGTTGTGAAGGTAGGAAACCACAGAAAACTAGCTTCAGCTGTGCGCCACGCAATCCACACAGTCATAGAGGACTAACTATACACAATCACCATCTTGGGGCACAGTTTTACGGTTAGATAACCCTCCTATCACATTTTCTTTAAGGAGCCTACCGAGGTATCCTTATTAAGACACACACGACGTCAAAAGATCTGCTCTGTTCGAACTAGACACATTTCTCACCTTGAAACAGTTTTACGGTTAGATGTCCTTCCTAGCACTGTTTTTGGAAGTATTTATTGTGTCATCCATATTACGATGTGGAGAATGTCTGGGCCTAACTATATAATTACTTCTTCGCCTTAAGTGCGTGCACACACGAAAGAAATAACTCTACTTATTTATTATTTCTGGCCGTCTGCACCCGTCAGTCCACATCCACAGTGCGCAGACACGTAGCTGCTCATCCTGTACCGCCAAGTGGCTGCGTAGTGAACAACATACATTCGGGAGATGGTGGGGTGGTTCTCGGCCGGGTTTTAATCCCGAAGCAGGTCAGTGATTTTTACCACGAGGTAAAATAATCTCGGAGCTGCAGGCTGCCTCCTGGGGCCGAAATTTTCTGCCATTAAATACTACTGCCCTATTACGATCAACTGGTTTGCAGAACTGTTTATATGTAGCTACAAGCGACTTCTCCACCAGGATAACACTAGGTATCAGAGGTTGAGCAGCCCTATAGTCGTAGGTAAAAATTCCCGACCTGGTTGGGAATCGAACCCTGAGGGGGCTCCAAGTAAGTGTTGGGGGAACGCCACTCTCTGAAAAGCCGCAGCTCCATGTTTTAAATTGTAACTGATAGTTTTCTTGATATAGCATCAAATAAAAGTGTATTCGAGAGGTGTGTAAATAGTCTCTTAAAGATAAGTTGATATGAAGGGATTATACCGCCATCTTGACCCACTACGACATGGCTATGAACATGGACATTTTCGTGGTTTTCGATTCGGACAGTTGTTTTTAGTAGGCTGTGTTCCTGATCTTATTGTATTTTGTTATGTTTGTTATATTTTATTATGAAAGTTTACGTTTGTTAAATAGTCTGTTGACAGTGCAAATGAAATTTGCTCAGTGTTGCTGTATCTTGTGCTTCGTGAATGAATAAATAAATAAATTCCATTTCTTCCACCTATTTGCTTACAATGACTCCTGCACTGTATAAGGGAAGTGGGGAAACCCTTGCTCCCATAGGCTTTCTTAAAATATTCTCAGCTCGGTAAATTCTGTGAAGCAGGCTGCTACCCTACTTACACATACCCCAAGTGAGAATTTCTCCTCTAACAAGGAGGGACATGACTCAGAATAAGTCCGAGGTGCCCAATACTATTCCATAGCGATTGGTATCAAGACTCTCAGTACCACTTACTCGGCCCCATGGTTCCCGAACTAGGACGTGATTATAGTCACTCCCACCGGGGTTATGGTTGGGCACGAAAGCGTTCAACAAGGATGCAGCCGTCAAAAACGCCTTCGAAATATTTCTCACTAGGAGACGGTCGGACATCTAGGAAACGGGTGTGAATGCACCTGCATCGCGTAGGGGAAATTAAATTGCATTTAATGATGCAAATTCTATCTAATAAAAAATGTACTCGTCATGGAGTTGCCGTTGTGAGAAACTTTGCTACCAACTAGCAGCGTACATCACCAACACACTCATGGGGGGAAGAGGACTCACGTGTGCGACAGTGAGCATTACAGGTAAAACACCACGACAGTTGGGAATATGATAGAATAAGTGTTGACCAAGAGAGGTCGCACACAAAAGATGATAGAGAGGCGCCTCACAAAATTAAGTGGGAAAGGTGTCTATCCCAGCTAGAAGACTCGTGGTCTTCAATCCACTGTCTAAAGTGGGAACTAGTGTCCCCTTACGTCAGGGCATACCGGGGATGCTATTCTTACTCCCCATCCAGTGGGGTCCAGAGTGCTGAGGTTTGAATAAAGGTCTATTCTGGTTCGATATTATTATCTCGAAATGCGCGTGTCAAGAAGGGCATCCGGCCGTAAACGAAAATGAGGCTGGTATTATCTGAACAAAGATAAAGTTTAATGTATCTACTGTTATGTCCTGTGTTTCCAGGTGAACCCACTCGCCACAATTGGTGGTGGCATGGTTTCCCGGTGCATAAACATCATTTCTGCGCACACATTGACGGTCGTGGCTACCTGCGGAACGTGAACTGTGCAGAACTCCGGCCCTTCTTCTGCGAGATCAAACTGTGAAAAGATCCCTTGTACAGCGTTCAAAGTTAATAAAGATACTTCTAAATAAATCGTGATATTCTTTGTCCTGTTTGAACACGAAATTCAGGGAAAAATAACAAAGTCATTAGGCATGTAAATATCTACATTCCTTTAAAAACCACAAGGTCATCAGACATGTAATATGCTATCTTCCTTTAAAAGGCCATCAGATATTAATGTTCTGTCTTCCTTTAAAAACAACAAGAGCATCAGATGTGTAATATTCTATCTTACTTTTAAAATAAGGTCATCAGACATGTAAAGTTCTACCTTGCTTTAAACAACAAGGTCATCTGACATGTCAAGTTCTACCTTCCTTTGAAAACAACAAGGTTATCAGACATGTAATGATCAACATTCCTCTAAAATAACAAGGTCCTTGGACATGTAATGTTATACCTTCCTTTAAAAACAACAAGGTCATCAGACATGTAATGATCTACCTCCCTTGAAAACAACAAGGTCATCAGACATGTATTGTCCTACATTATTTTAAAACAACAAGGTCATCAGACATGCAATGTGCTATCACCCTTTAAAAACAACAAGGCCATCAGATATTAATGTTCTGACTTCCTTTAAAAACAACAAGGTAATCAGACATGCAATATTCTACCTCCCTTTAAAAACAACAAGGTCATCAGACATGTATTGTTCTACATTCCTTTGAAATAACAAGGTCATCGGACATTTAAATTTTTACTTTCCTTTAAAACAACAAGGTCATCAGACATGTAGTATTCTACCTTCCTTTAAAAACAACAAGGTCATCGTACATGTAGTGTTCTACTTACCTTTAATAACAACAATGTCTTCAGACATGTAATATTTTACCTTGCTCAGAAAACAAGACGGTCATCAGACATGCAATATTCTACCTTTCTCTTTATGAAATAAGAATGTGTTCAGTCATTTCATGTTCGATAAGAAAATAAAAAACCACAAGGTCATCAGACATACGTAGTGGACATTGAAGGCTCAAGACGATGTTGACAAAATTGTGCAACTGATGTTTTCTCCGCTGAAAATAGAAAAGCTCTTCGACTCGCTCAGCTACCGCCATCATTTTTGAGCTCAAATGTACAGCTGATTCTCTACGAACAGCGATGGGACGACTGCGAACAGAGCGGCAGATCTCTGTGATATTCGATGATCTTAAACGTGATACACGTACTTCAAAGAGCGCGTGGGACATGAAGTAAGAAGCACCTTTTGTGAGCGCGTAAACAAATGTAGTAATAATACTAATAACAATAATATTAATAAAATGAATTAGAAAAATTAGGAAAATGTCAATGTAGCAGCTGCATCGCATCTAGGCCTGGAAATGAGACGGTTAATTTATCAAAATGCGCAAAATCAAACCATACGCGAGGTAAACATAATTTAAGGGTCTAACAACGACAACTACGGAAAGGACGTGGAAGGTGAAGGAGCCCTACTGAGGTCCGCGGGAAATATGGGGAAAGAAAGTTTCTCGACAATCACCCTCGAACTATTGATTATTAACAAAAAGAACATGTTTACAAAGTCAACACAAAGCAAAAGTAAATGTCAGTTAAATCACATCAGTCGAAACATATTTAAATAACTATAAACCGAAACCTTAATCTAATCAAGCTCTTCGGACAATAGGAAATTATCTCCAGCATAGAATCAACACTGAATGACGTCAGGCACTCGCAGATAAGATCGAAATTTTAATATGGCACACAATATCGCTTTTCAAAGCAGAAAGTTATATTTACATCAAATTAGACAAGAATGAATTTAAATGAATTTAAAAGCAATAACATAGCGCTTAGCGTATAAGGCTAGAGTCCCCAGAGTGGGACAGACCCCAAGCGCTCGCTAGGTCGGTCAGATGCAAAAGACGCGGACAAAATACTTAGCTCTCACGAGGAGCCCGAAACCGGAAGTCGCATTCACCAATGAAAAATGTTTATGTTTTGGCCAATAAGAAACACTGTTATTTTGGCCAATTACAAGGAGCTTCTAGAACAATCTTTCCTGCTGAACCCGCATATCAGCGGATATTAGGAAACGACAGGAATGGGCCACATACGCGTGGCACACCCTGCTACACAAGTCATGAACCAAAATGAGCATGTCTTTATGGAATTTACGGAACAATATACAATTTGAAACCGGAAATTTAAATCAACCAGATCTCTTTGAACATAAATCTTCTTCATAGTCCATTTTCTTCATAGGCCCAAATATTGATCATTGTAAATATTACACACTACTGATTATTCAAGTATTTTTCTTGAGAATTTCCGGAATGCATAAGAGAGATACATGCAATAATTTTTGGAACCCAAAGTAAAATTTCGCTGTTCTCTCTTGAGGACGCACGGGTCACATCACAAATTGCACTGTTGTGGGGTGAACATACCGCCAGGTGGTGTCCTAATGTAGAAAGAAATCACGGCTATTATTGCTGCTGCGAAGAACAGCCTCTTGAATTCCGCTTTTCCGGCTAATCAGATGACCCACTGCAGACCGTCATACGGGGACCTCGCTCTTCCAAGGCCCATAATTCTTCAGTCCATAATTCTTTCAAAGAGAAATATTTGTATCTTTATCTGGCCAGGGAACTGGTATGCCAATTCCCTTACGCCATATTATGTTGATCAGAGTGAGACATCAGTCACACAATTGGTTATGGATTTTGTCTGGCCCAGAAACCGCGTCGGCGCACAACACTCTGCACGTCCCAATCCTTGAAAGGCACCTCATAGGATTTCGAAGGAGAGGTGGTGAGCCACAACTGCATGTTTTATATACAAAAATACTAGGTAATATTTTCCAGAGCTGAAGATTCCTGCCAAAAATGACGGGATGTCCGTTAATGGACTCGGACTGTTCAGCGGAGTTTCGCACACTCTTGCGATGATAGAGATCCACATGTCAACACATTTTATCTAGAGAGTAATTAAGAGAAAACATATAAGAAATTGAACAAATGATAGGCTACAAGATCATACGATAAGAATTAAACAACTACATAGAACATACATTTAGTACAAGACGTAATCGACTTAACTTAAACTGTAGGCTCCGCGTTGAGTTATGGGAAGTCATCCTTAATTGCCAAGGTTAACGTGGATATTCCTGTATTTCTCTTTCGTTGGTGACAGTCTGATGGTTTAGTAGCTCATGGTGGAATACATGTTGAACACTGCGACGAAATCCATCCTTGTGTTCTGCTGGTTGTGGAGGTCCGGAGTAATTCACTGAAACTTGAACAGAATAATTAGCAACAATCCTAGGTACAGTTCCTTTCAATATTAGTGAAAGATACGTATTTCCTTAGCAATAATTTAATCACATTCGACGTGTGTTGGTCAAGTAGTTTTATGTTGGACTTATGGAAACAGGCACACTTTTATAAGCTCCCGTCTGGCATTTAAATAGGTCGCGTCACTACCCATTGCGACGGTCTCGTAGTGACGTTCCAAAACGAAGTGAGGTTATGCAGCGACGTTGTAGACCAGAATGGGAATCAACATGTATACTGCTTCATTTAAATAGAGCACTTTCCCCCACTAGTCGTCGGAAATACAGGTCCAATTCAGATACTGTAGCACTAACGTCACAAGTACGTTGTCGGAGATTAAATTCTTAATATCACAATTTAGACATAACATCGTCATCACTGTATGAGGTAGTTTCATATTTACACGCACATTTGTAGATCGCGCTGATATCTCCTTTCATCTGCCAGATGAGGGACAGCTGTGAAGGTGCATGATTTGTTTATTTATTCCTTACTTTCGTGTCGAGCTAGTCCGTCCCCGCTCGATTGATAGCATTTTGCCGCTCCACTAAGACAAATAAGACACGTGTTATGACGACAGAATAGAGGCCAGGTGTTTGGTCATTTGGAAAGAAGCTTACTGTCACAATATGTATAATTATCTGGAGACAACAGTAGCAAAAACGAGCATACGCACACTGTAACATATGCAGATCGTACAGTCATTGATGTCGAGGTTGATAGCTGGAATCTCGTCAGAATGAGAGCAAATTAAGCACTGCTTAAATTTAGAGCACTTTGACTGTATATAACGTCAATTGTTCACTGAATTGTAATTGCTACACAATTCAAAAAGTAAGTATTATTAAATATTTGTGATTATTAATTGATTCAAACAAGAAATAGAAAAATCACATTATCGATTTAAGTAATAAAGTTAGAAGAACTCTTGAAATATTTCACAGTTTAAATTAGATATCCGTTACGAAATTGTTAGGAGAGGTTTATTGCTCTGCGATTCAGACCATACTTATTTTCGAAATATTGGCATGGGAGGGGCTTAAAGAACGTAATCAATTCAATGTAAGCCGATAAAACCTTATATTACGAATAATGTACAACAAAGAAATATTAGGCCAAGATGTCCATTATCCGCTGGAACAAAGCAGCTGTATGCCCTTGAATTACACAAATATATTAACAAGAATAAAAATATAATTAAACATGAATATTCAACACGCAGTATACAAATACGAACTTAGCATAACAAAACGCAATTTGTTATATTCATTACAAATTTGTTTGATGTGCTTATAAGTTCTTTAGAAACTAGGGTACTTCAGTAAGCCAGAAAATGAGCTTGAAGTGTCATAAATTATTTGTAAAGGATAATAAAACTGTAATTAAAGAATAACTAAATGAAAATATCACGTCGTCATTTCCTATTAGATGCTGTACTTTGCGCTGTTGATCACACACATCATACACTCATCGTACACTTGTATTTCAGGCATGATATATATATATACATATATTGTTCTTTATAATTACATTTCTGAATTTCCATACAGAAAGTTTCATCTTACGTGGTAGTACTGATATTCTGAGTCGACTCTGATGAGGTTGTTGTGATTTTGTTAATAATAATTGTACCGGGTGGTACACCTCCACGCCGCTTGTTCAAATATTGCGCCAATTGAAACTCTCCGAAGATAGCTCCGTGTGAATTTGGATGTGTTTTTGTTGGTCATTGATCAAGAAGTGTGGACGTTCTCTACCAGATGTCTCTACAAAAACTATGATCATGCACTCTGGTGTAAAGGAATGTACCTTCTTGAAGAAATTTTGTATTTCTAAGTTTTGTTTTTACTAAATTTTGTTCTGTGGTTTGTGGGTTGGCAACATTGATCCTTTCTTTCCGCCTGTTTTGAATTTATCCAATTACTAATTTCTGTAATTAATTTTCCTCCAATCATTGCTTTCTTCTTCGATATGTATATGTTGCTCTAAGCTATCCAATAAAAAGGAGAGGTTGTGTCTAGTCATTCCTGAGAGGTCTCGAATTTTCCACGAGGGTATAAAACTGCTGTTTTTCTTGTCCCGGGGCCACTAGTATAACATCTAACTCAGTGTGTGGATATGTATCAGGGGGCGTGAAGCGCCTCTTTCTTCAAGCAGCAGCTCTTCAACAAGGTAATGGCCTTTTAACATCTTCACTTATTGCTAGCTCAGCAGTTTAACTCTCGGGGAGGATTCAAAACCTTTAGTATGTAACCTACCTTTTTAAAATGTAAATTCCTTTTCTGTCTATGTAAAATCTACAAATCTCTTTTACTGTAAAGCGGGGATGGAGAGTGCTTTACCCTCTCGAACTCCCCTTCATTTTGAAACTGAGGTGACTACGTTTTCATAACCGTTTATTCTCTTCCTTAATGTATTAAAGTTTTCTCATAAGGGTCACCTCCCTAGCTTGGGATTAGCCCCTGTGTTTCGGCCTAGAGCCACTTAGGTTTTAAAAGTGTATTTAGGAGTGCAAGTTCACGCCTCCAATCCCTTCTGTACTTTGGGCCAGTATCTTAAACTGATATTTTGTTTACTTCTTGAGAAGGTCCAGTAGATTGAGTACGAGGTGCCCCTGTGCCATTAATACGTGCCTTGAGGGCAGTTAGTGTAAAGTCAGCTTATGGCCTCTTAAATAGGCTTGAAGACTTTGAGAGCGGGTCTGCTCTTTCTTGTGTATGAACGGTGCCTCTGGGAGGCTTGAATTAAAAGTTGGGAGCAAGTGCTCCATGCATTTAGGTGTTTTCTGCCCTTTAGCAATTATGGTTGTGAGCTGAGAGCTCAGAAATTAAACTTGGGGCTCGAAGACCAAATCTTGTAACGAACTGCAAGTTGTTAATTTGTTGATCTGCTACTTGGTACCTGTTATACTCTGTTATTTGTTGATTTTGAAAAGAAAATATAACCTTTGTTAATGTTTTAAATTAACTTTAATTTTGTAGTTGAGACCTATTCCAGCCCGCACCTTCTTTCACCTCCGCCTACCACGGATAACTCCGTAATAATAATAATAATAATAATAATAATAATAATAATAATAATAATAATAATAATAATTGTACCGGGAGGTACACCTCTACGCCGCACATTTAAATCTTGCGCCTTAAAGAACTCCTCTACAGGAGAAACTGTGAACTTGAAACTGGAACAACGTATACATTTTCTCTGAAGATGGCACCACAAAATTTGCTATTGTGAACTGTGTGAATTTCTACTTGATTTTGTTTTCCATTCATCAAGTAGTTTGAACATTCTCTCATAGATGTCACTGCTAAAAACCTTGATCATGCACCCCGGTGCGAAGTGAAGGAACCTTTTTTGAAGAAATGTTGTATTCATAAGTTTTTTTATTTACTAAATTTCGTTCATTCATTTTTGGGTTGGCAATATTTATCTTTTCTTTCCAGCAGTTTTTAATTTAGCCAATCCAGAATTTCTGTGATTAATTTTCAACCAATCCCATCTTTCTTCTTCGATTTTGAGTGTAACTTTGTTTTTAACCAATAAAATCGGGGCTACGTGATGAGAACAACTGATGGATTGTCAGGTGGAACTTAAGTGCGGCGAGGTTGGACTGCAGTACCTTTTGAAGCTCAGACTTCTATGTTGTATAAATGATCGGAGCAAACATGCTCTTTGTAGAATATTGTTCCTGTCAAGAGCATTAACACCCTTTGCTATGTCAATCAACCAAGCTATTAACAACTGTAAACTTTGTACCTCTTCTTGCTAGAGATTACGAGACCATTAATACTATTGTTATTCATTCAGATTTTCTATTTATCAATTATTGTTATTAATATTATTACTCTTATTATTTTATTATAATTACTATTAAGTTTATGTCGTGGTTTGCTGTGGGATGATAAGTGTTAGGGTTGAATGAGTTGACAACTTAACACCACAAACTTTGAACTTATATTTCTATCCATTTTTTTCTAATTTAATGTGTGAGAGCCAACGGCCGTAGCCGTGTTGAAACACCGGATCCCGTGAGATCTCCGAAGTTAAGCAATATCGGGCGTGGTCAGGAGTTGGATGGGTTGCCACGCGCTCTTGGTGGGGGTAAGGGAATGGAGGAGCGGAAAGGAACTGGCCACCCTACCGCACGTAAACTCCGGCTCAGGAACACCCCTGCGGAGTTTCGGACCTGCCTTCGGGCAGAACAACCCTTACCTTACCTAATGTGTCAGAGAGGTAGTTGCAAGTGTAGTGTATTTTAAGTAATAACATGTTAATAAAACTACAACTGTAAAATACTCTATGTAAGAGCCTGTTGCAAGATCAATTCCTTTCAGGTATTAATATTATTAGAGAAGTTAGGTATATCATAAACGGAGTCCTGTAAATAGATTGACAACGTAATGAGAAAATAATGACTACTAACTACTTCTAAAGGTTAGATACATCAGGAACGATACATAATTTCTATTATCATCTGATGAATTTGCTTAGGAATTATTTAAACATTTCTTCTTCCCTGTTATGCCAAGTTCATTCCAAACAGCCCTGATTGCTGATGCACCATCAATAACTACTCATTATTATTATTAACATTATTTTTGCTATTGCAGACATTAAAATAAGAGCAGATAACACTTCGAGAATCCATATGTTATGTATCGGGAGAAGTAATCGCACTGTACGCCCATACAACCCACTGTCACCTCGCATTGAATTATGTGTCATTACGAGAAAATGGCCAGTACAGTCACGTCATAGCACAAAATGAAATATTGAACGTCACGTTCCTGTAATATATGACTGTACTTTCCTTTTTCTCCGATAATCGTAAAATTAAACAATAGGACGTAAATCAAATGCAATATTATCATGTAGGTACTTTCCTTTATCTTTCACCCCAGTAACTACATTGTCATGCCGATATTCACACACCTTCAGGTATATATTCATCAAGGCAAGCACTGACCATTGTCAGAATACGCCCTACGTCAATATGAAGATCATCTGGGTCCTACTTCTCGTGCTGGTAAGTTCTTTGCTTTCAAATACTTGTATTCTTTCATAACTTTCTTCTGCATTCATAGTACAAGCAATTCGACCGAATCGATAATTCTCATTGTTGCACGAATATCTCTAACGGCTAGTTAACAAGTACTGTCTCATGCCGGAAAAGTTGTGTGTCCAAACGCAAGTACCACTCAAGTGCCAGCTGTCGATACAATCGTGTACTTTATTTACTTCCTACTTATGGCTCTGACAGTATGAAAGTTTTTGAGGTAGGGCTGGTCTTGAATACGACTGCACACTGGTGTTGTTATTAGGTGAGGAAAGCAATGGCAAAATCTCCTCCGCCGGTTTTGTGTAATTCCTATACCCGCATATCACTCGGTGGTGCTGCCAGGCTAATAATCTCACAGAAACAGAACCAGAAACATTCTCAAGAAATGAAAGTAAATCTCTCTTCTGAAGGTAATATGCTACTACAATGACAGAGAGCGAAGATAACTAAAGCCGCATCCAGCAGCAAGTTGCGTTTAGTTATCCCCAAAGAGCCAGGGAATGTAGAGAGAAACCGCACTCCCCTTATAATGAACAACAATGCAACTAGAAAAAATTCGCTTATCGAAATTCAAATTACAGTCACATAATGGTAACAATAAGAGTAATAATAATGAAATTGTGTCTGAATCCCCAGTATCAAAAGTTGCTGTATGCTAGGACGCGTGTAGAAGGTGCCTGCTGTATCAAAGAGCCTCGGTCACAAGTAAACTGTGACCGAGGAGGATAGCAGATGGTTCTCTAAACACACTTGAGTGTCTAGTACGCCCCAATGTGCTATCGCTGGAACCTAACTAATGTCTACCGCGGAAGGAGAAAATTGTTTCACGCCATAAAATAGATAAAGAAATTGCTGAGGAAGGCAATGACGGCTGAGAGGCGAGAATGCGCTGGTTGTGATCGAGAGGCAAAATTCAGAACGGGAAGCAAAAGAGACACAATTCCAAGCTGACCGAACGGCGAACAGTTCGAACTCGAAACGCACACTTTGATTCGTAATTATTCACTGATTGGTTTGAATTCATTGCTATTACTGTTCCTTTACACCTCTTTTATATATTCATTCCTTGTACTTATCAGTGTCCTATCTCGTGGCGGAGATACATTTTACTCCCTTTTTAAACATTGATATTCCTTGTTTTAATTTCGCCACATTTCAAAAAACAAAATGGTGGCACTCATTTACCGAACGCGTTTCTCCGTTATAATAATTAGTGGATCGCTCTGAGTTGTGAGTCCTTTCCTTACGATGTTCTGGTCGACTTCATACTTTGCCCTTACATTGCCTCGTTTCTTTCTTTCTACTTTGGTGCACGATCTATCTTGTTGTGCCCTTCAGCCTCAGTTATTGCCAGAAATAACAGAGCGATCAACGCCTCCCATCTTTGACGCATAGTCAAAATACGTTTGGTGTATGTGTCGTCTTCACCATCATTTCATCCTCATCACGACGCCCAGGTCGCCTACGGAAGTCAAATCAAAAACCCTGCACCTGGCGAGCCGAACATATCCTCGGACACTCCCGGCACTAAAAGCCATACGCAATTTACATTCCAATGAGTCGGTTTGGAAAGTACGCAACTAAAATCATAACGAGGTAAACCATCTACTGCACATTATCAACAAGCTACCTGGAGAACAACATAGACTGTGCCGTCGGTGGTAGAAAGGAAACAGTTTACTACCGCAAAATGTGTTCGAAACAACCCGGCTTCTACACAAACAACTGGTTCGAAAAATACCAGAAAAAGAAAAACTACAGGTTTAATGTATTTCGTGTTCGAACTGCAAATATACAGTACTTAATGTAAAATAATTATACAGCGTGAATCTGCCGCCCATTGCAATGTAGTTTTATGCGACCCACAATATTCATTCCGTCCTGAAAACATCTGCCCTGTCGGTATGCTCAGACAACACAACCGGACATCTTGGTATTTACCGTCTCACCATGATAGCACGCCGTAATTAAACACTGGAAGACATGCGTGCGCCTTCTAGATCATTTGAACCTGACACGTCGGCGAAACACTAGATTGCCTAATAGCCACCGAGCTTTGAAAATGGAGCTCTTGGTGTAGCTCCAGACGGTTTGGTTGAAATTTATGTTAATGCAGTATTCGCCAGACGGACCTACATGCAATTGCCCTTGTACTGATGTGTGGATTATTACGAGCTGCCTCCAGAACAGCCTCTTCTGTTTCACCCCATGTAACGGGGCTACCGCGGACTAGTGGCTGGTTGGAAATCACGCAAGCTGTCCTTAGGTGTCTTTCAATACGGCGAAAAGTCATAGCAACCGGGTGTCACCTGTTGAGCTACCTTCCCTGGTACAGACGTAGTGCCTCGCACGCGTTTTGTCTTGCTTCCCCATAAATGAGGAGTATGCCAACGTATTACACTGTGGAAAACATGCTTAATGGCAGCAGATATTACAGTACATTCAAGCTCTAACCAGGGGAGTATGGCAATGTATTACTCTGTGTAAAACGTGCCTAATGGCAGCAGATATTACAGTACATTCAAGCTCTAACCAGGTGAGTATGCCAACGTATTACTCTGCGGAAAACATGCCTAATGGCAGCAGATATTACAGTACATTCAAGCTCCAACCAGGGGAGTATGCCAACGTATTACTCTGTGGAAAACGTGCCTAATGGCAGCAGATATTACAGTACATTCAAGCTCTAACCAGGTGAGTATGCCAACGTATTACTCTGCGGAAAACATGCCTAATGGCAGCAGATATTACAGTATATTCAGGCTCTAACCAGGGGAGTATGCCAACGTATTACTCTGTGGAAAACGTGCCTAATGGCAGCAGATATTACAGTACATTCAAGCTCTAACCAGGTGAGTATGCCAACGTATTACTCTGCGGAAAACATGCCTAATGGCAGCAGATATTACAGTACATTCAGGCTGTAACCAGGGGAGTATGCCAACGTATTACTCTGTGGAAAACATGCCTAATGGCAGCAGATACTACAGTACATTCAAGCTCTAACCAGCGGAGTATGCCAATGTATTACTCAGTGGAAAACATGCCTAATGGCAGCAGATATTACAGTACATTCAAGCTCTAACCAGGGGAGTATGCCAACGTATTACTCTGTGGAAAACGTGCCTAATGGCAGCAGATATTACAGTACATTCAAGCTCTAACCAGGTGAGTATGCCAACGTATTACTCTGCGGAAAACATGCATAATGGCAGCAGATATTACAGTACATTCAGGCTCTAACCAGGGGAGTATGCCAACGTATTACTCTGTGGAAAACATGCCTAATGGCAGCAGATACTACAGTACATTCAAGCTCTAACCAGGGGAGTATGCCAATGTATTACTCTGGGGAAAACATGCCTAATGGCTGCAGATATTACAGTACATTCAGGCTCTAACCAGGGGAGTATGCCAACGTATTACTCTGTGGAAAACATGCCTAATGGCAGCAGATACTACAGTACATTCAAGCTCTAACCAGGGGAGTATGCCACCGTATTACTCTGTGGAAAACATGCCTAATGGCAGCAGATATTGCAGTACATTCAAGCTCTAACCAGGGGAGTATGCCACCGTATTACTCTGTGGAAAACATGCCTAATGGCAGCAGATATTGCAGTACATTCAAGCTCTAACCAGGGGAGTATGCCAACGTATGACTCTGTGGAAAACATGCCTAATGGCAGCAGATACTACAGTACATTCAAGCTCTAACCATGGGAGTATGCCAATGTATTACTCTGTGGAAAACATGCCTAATGGCAGCAGATATTACAGTACATTCAAGCTCTAACCAGCGGAGTATGCGCAGGTCACAGGATGATTAACAGAGTCGTTCTACTGTTTGAATGTCGCAAACGAGGGTCCGTGTTTTCGTTTTCAAGTAACATACCGATGAAAAAATAATTTAATGATGCCGGATTCGAACCGCTGCGCCGCTGGTACATTCCGTCGATTGCTAGGCGAATGCCTAATCACATCCTCTATGTTAAACTGCTGTAAACATGCCCGTAGTACGACGAGAGGTTATATAAGCCATCCGGTTCGGTGTTTAAGATACTAATTACTGCCATGTTACCTAGTTTTATGTAGTGACTAGCAAATGTACCCGTGCGTCGCTGCGGTAATGTACAGTATTCTATTCTACTAGTCCTGGTTACAAAGGAGTTGGAGAAGGATCTCTTCCTACTGAGAGTCAAAGTCGATAAGGGGGGTGATGATAACAATAGCAGATAACCTCCTGCTGAGAGTCACTACCGATGTAAAATATTAATTATAACTGCAAACACACCCTTACATCGCTAAAAATCGACCTCATTGCATATACAGTATAAGAATCGACATACGAATTATACGCATGTTTACAGATTTTACAGATTAACTGCTGCTAAACGTTACATCATATCGACAAACTGATTGTACCATCATAATAAGCCACATATAGCTGTCTAAATGCCTGATATTAAGATACATTCTCCTGTATCATTTATTTATGGTTTAAATTGAGTTAGAAATCTTGAACTGGGTAAGGTTTGGGTAAGGTTTTCTCACAGTGCAATAGTTTTTGGTAGTAATACGACTTCTACAAACATAGAATTTGGCTCGCGTATGGATACTGGGTGAGTCAATGTTCTTGCAGAACTAGGTGATTCCACCTTTCGTAAAAGTGATTCGAAGTACGAATTATACGTGTACGAAGAGGAAAATGTAGGTATTATTGAGAAATATAAAATCTAAAGAACATATATATAACCAAACGTCATAGGACCAAAGTCGTAGACCACTCCAAATTGAACTCAGATTGCTCCATCCGTTTTGTGATAAGACTTGCCGTTTAGCCGCGAAATTCCCCGAAACGAAGGTCTGCACCGACATTAAAATTACCTCAATATTCAGAATTTCTCGGGGGTTAAAAATTGAAATATTTAAAGATCTTCGAATCTTTCCGTCCGTTACAGGATATGACATATAATTTTGCCAAATTTCAATTTTCTAGCTCGTCTGGCAGACTGTGCCCCAATCTTGCTTTGCGGGAGGTGTTAAAAATTAGGACTTTGGAGAAACTAAAGCTAACAATTATGCAGATGGTCATTATTACCCTTGAAACGGGTAACTGTAGGAACATTTCGCCAAAAGAATCATTTTACGGGCACAAGCTGGGTCTAACTACGATATCAGAAAATGAATTTAAAACTTTAAATAAGAGTTATATTTCTTTTCAGATCTCAAACTTAACAAAATTCTTCACTTAGAGAAGGGAAACCAATGCATCAGGTACAATGACAATTTTGATACCAGAATAGAAAAGCCCAGAATGGGGAATTTAACAGTTTTGGGCTTCAAATATACAAGTTTGCATTGTCGCCAAATTAGCGTTTAATTACACACAATATTCCAAAGCACACTGCTCCAACCGATACAATTTACAGCCTTGCAAAAGCACCGCTCAATATTACACTCAAGTCAGAAAAGAGTTTACATGCTATCCGAATTCAACAAAGCAGACTGGCTCGCAGTTTCTTACAGCCTACATAAGGCAACTTTACAAATAACTTATAAGGTCTGGCCTCTCTCCGCACAACCTACCACTTACAATTTAGTTAATACAGCGGTATCTAGTACCCATACGACTGGGCCTTCGTGGAAAAGATGAACAGGTTAATATTACTGGCCCAAACTCAAAATGTACCAAGAATAAAAACCTACTTGGGCTCGCGGCCCGATGATACAGAGGCTAATCCCAAGCTAGTGAGGTGATTAGCAAGAAAGGTTAATTAATGCTTCATAGAAAGAGAGACAGTTACAAAATCGTAGTCACCTCACGATAAATTGAAGGAGAACTCAAGAGTGTAATGCACTCTCTATCCTCGATTTACAGTTTAAATCTTTATTAAATTTTACATGAGAAGAAGTATTTTACATTCCTAGGAAGGGGATTCCCCTCTGGTAAGTCTGCGGAGAGAGGAAACTGGTGGCCAATTACCTGGGCTGATGTTCTGCCTGCTGCTCCCTGTCCTAGTTAACACACACACTCTGAACCTCGACGATCAATATGACAAGGTAACTTGGAAATGTCGAGGCTTATATACCCTAGAGGCGGGTTCGAGAAGGCTCCAGAATAAATCCGGACACACCCTCTCATTTTATTTGATAAACCAAAAACCTGCAATATCCCTGTGATTGGCTGAAAAGTAATTTCAGAAAATTTGTTATTGGCCAGATAGAAAGCTGGCGGGATGATAAGGAAGTGTTGAAAACCTTCAAGTACCAAAATAATGAAAGCCAATTCTGGTGAGAAAGCCTATAGGAAACGACTCAGCCGGTCAGCTGTTGTTACTAGAGGTTGAACGTGGAGGAGTACTACTTTGTAATTTACAGGTGTGTACATGATCCACATAATTTTTGAAACAGCCTGAAGGAGACGAAGGTTCATTTGTTTTCAATAGAGGACACTTGTTTCTTATGTGATCGGCCCACACTCATAGCATTTGCGGGGAATGAAAGTTTGACGAGGAGGTGACCGAGATTAGAAGAAAGTGGTGGGTCGTGAGCGACTCCCAGAGCGTCGGCATATTTTACTCCTTCCGCAGACGTCACATGGCCTCAAGTTCCCTAAACGTTTGCGGACGGGAAGCAAAACACAAATATGATCTATAGAGGACGAAATCCCTTCAAAGATAGTTTGTACACTTCGACTTTCATAATAGTGCATGCAGTCAGCCTTTGCACTCGGAAATAATATTCTTGAATTTGAGGTGGCAGGGCTCTCGTAGGGATAAAGTTACAGATGTTAATTTACAGAGAAGAGAGCTGAGTTGCAAGAACCAAATTTACAAGATCACTATTTCCTCTTATCCTTTACACAATATGGGAGACTGCGCATCGTCCAACCTCACAGAGGCATCAGTTTCTAAATGCAAACTTCCAACCTATCGGTTGCTCTTAATTAAAGAACTCACACAAGGTAGCCCCTACGACAGCTTGTCTATTGCTTAACAGTTGATAACTTTCTGTCCCCCAAGCCAGTTCACATCATTTACACCAGACTCAATTCTACACCCCAAAATGGATTTACAGGAGCATGAGAACCCATACCGAATGGCCTAGTTATAACCGGCAATAACAAAGTGAAGGAGGCAGAAAACCTGCATTCCTTCTAGAAATACTCAAACCCTAAGTGGGCCTATGGCCCAATGATACAGAGGCTAAGCCTATTCTACAGCGGTGTGACTAAATGAGAACATTAAATTTCAAAAGAGTGTTAAGAATTTGAACGGTTTAGAAACTTTCGTCACCCCAAGCCAAGTTGCAAGGGAACCAACAGAGGGTCACCACTCGTTGTTCCCTTACAGTACATATTTCCCAGTAGGGAACAGGGCAGAGGGTCAGCACTCGTTGTTCCCTTAGAGTACATATTTCCCAGTAGGGAACAGGACAGAGGGTCACCACTCGTTGTTCCCTTACAGTACATATTTCCCAGTAGGGAACAGTACAGAGGGTCACCACTCGTTGTTCCCTTACAGTACGCATTTCCTAGTAGTGAACAGGGCAGAGGGTCACTACTCGTTGTTCCCTTACAGTAAATATTTCCCAGTAGGGAACAGGACAGAGGGTCACCACTCGTTGTTCCCTTACAGTACATATTTCCCAGTATTGAACAGGACAGAGGGTCACCACTCGTTGTTCATATTTCACAGTAGGGAACAGGAGAGAGGGTCACCACTCGCTGTTCCCTTACATTACACATTTCCCAGTAGGGAACAGGACAGAGTGTCACTACTCGTTGTTCCCTTACAGTGCATGTCTCCTTTTAGGGAACGGGACAGAGGGTAACCACTCGTTGTTCCCTTACATTACATATTTCCCAGTAGGGAACAGGACAGAGTGTCACCAATCGTTGTCCCCTTACATTACATATTTCCCAGTAGGGAACAGGACAGAGTGTCACCACTCGTTGTTCCCTTACAGTACTTATTTCCCAGTAGGGAACAGGACAGAGTGTCACCACCCGTTGTTCCGTTACATTACATATTTTCCAGTAGGGAACAGGACAGAGGGTCACTACTCGTTGTTCCCTTACAGTGCATGTCTCCTTTTAGGGAACGGGACAGAGGGTAACCACTCGTTGTTCCCTTACAGTACATATTTCCCAGTAGGGAACAGGACAGGGGGTCACTACTAGTTGTTCCCTTACAGTACATATTTCCCAGTAGGGAACAGGGCAGAGGGTCACCACTCGTTGTTCCCTTACAATACATATTTCCCAGTAGGGAACAGCACAGAGGGTCACCACTCGTTGTTCCCTTACAGTACATATTCCTAGTAGTGAACAGGACAGAGGGTCACCACTCGTTGTTCCCTTACAGTACATATTTCCTAGTAGTGAACAGGGTAGAGGTTCACTACTCGTTGTTCCCTTACAGTACATATTTCCCAGTAGGGAACAGGATAGAGGTCACCACTCGTTATTTCCTTACAGTATATATTTCACAGTAGGGAACAGGACAGAGGGTCACTACTCATTGTTCCCTTAGAGTATATATTTCGCAGTAGGGAACGGGACAGTGGGTCACCACTCATTGTTCCCTTAGAGTATATATTTCGCAGTAGGGAACAGGACAGAGGGTCACCACTCGTTGTTCCCTCACAGTACATATTTCCCAGTATTGAACAGGACAGAGGGTCACCACTCGTTGTTCCCATACAGTGCATATTTTCCAGCTGGGAACAGCACAGAGGGTCACCACTCGTTGTGCCCTTAGAGTATATATTTCGCAGTAGGGAACAGGACAGAGGGTCACTACTCGTTGTTCCCTTACAGTACATATTTCGCAGTAAGGAACAGGACAGTGGGTCACCACTCGTTGTTCTCTTAGAGTATATATTTCGCAGTAGGAACAGGACAGAGGGTCACTATTCGTTGTTCTCCTACAGTGCATGTATCCCAGTAGGGAACAGGAGAGAGGGTCACCACTCGTTGTTCCCTTACAATACATATTTCCCAGTAGGGAACAGCACAGAGGGTCACCACTCGTTGTTCCCTTACAGTACATATTTCCCAGTAGGGAACAGGACAGAGAGTCACCACTCGTTGTTCCCTTACAGAACATATCTCCCGGTAGGGAACAGGATAGAGTCCTCAGACTGGCTGAACATTCTACATTTAAGCCATCAAATACATGAAATAAAAGACGTAAACATTCCTCTCAAGATATCTGCAGGAGCTATCACATGTTTTTAAAAAATTCTGCCATTACGTTGCTTTACCGTGTCATCCGAATACCGCCCGCTGAAACCGCCTCCGTTAGGACACGTGGCACTCAATTGACTGAAGCTATGAAGAAGACAAAACTGCCCTGATGCGCCCAGGATTTATAGTACTTTTGAGGGTAAGATTCGAGAACTCTTTAATTATAGGCTGAATTCTTTTACCCCTCCCCCCCCCCGACTTTAATTGGCTAGAGAAAATATTTACAAAATTCTGATGGGTTGATTCCTATTGGGGAAGAAACCAAGAGAAGTATTGATAATTTTGATACATGAACAAAGCAGTCTTTAAAGGTAAGGTCAGTCAATGGTAGAAATCAATTTTCCCTTAACAATTTGTTACGGAGTTATCCGTGGTAGTTAGAGGTGAAAGAAGGTGCGGGCGAGAATAGGTCTCAACTTACGAAATTAAAGTTAATTTAAAACTTTAACAAAGGTTATATTTTCTTTTCAAAATCAACAAATGACAACAAATAACAAAGATGTAACAGGTACCAAGTAGCAGGTTAACAATTTCATAATTTACAGAGCCCCCAAGATTAATTTCTGAGCTCTCAGCTCACCACCACAATAGTTACAGGGCACAAAACCCCTAAGTACAAGGAGCACTTGCTCCTAATTGCCAAGTTAAGAGGATAAGAGCAGACCCGCTCTCAATTTTACCAGCCTATCAAAGGCTACAACAACCTTCATTCCTAACTGCCCTTAAGGCACACATACAGTGAAACGGGGGTATCTTGTACCCAACCTACAGGGCCTTCACATGAAGAAAGCAAACACTGGGTTAATTAAATGGCCCAACAAACCAACTTGACTGGAGGCGTAGCTTGCACTCCTACATGAAACTTCTTAAAACCTAGGTGGCACTCGGCCAGTTATACAGGGGCTAATCCCATACTATGGAGGTGACACGATAAGAAAACTTTAATACATTACGAAGAGAAGAAAAACGGTTATGAAAACGTAGTCACCTCAAAACAATATGAGTGGGAGCTCGGGAGGGTTGGGCACTCTCTATCCCAATTTGTAGTCAAAGAGACGACATTTTACCAAATGTCTATTACATTTTAAAGATCGGTTACATGAGAAAAGCTTCGAACCTGCCCCGAGGGTTAAACTGCTGAGCTAGCAAGAAATAAAGTTATTAAACGGCCATTACCTTGTGGATGAACTGCTGCCCGAAGAAAAAGGCGCTTCCCGCCCCCTGCTATACCGTATATGTTCACACACTGCGAAAGATGTTACTGAAGTGGCCCCGAGACCATAAAATCAGCCGTTTTTATACCCTCGTGGAAAATTCGAGACCTTTCAAGAATGAAAAAGACACACCCCTTCAACTTTATTGGTAGACAAGGAATTACACATGGAAACCTGAGGAAGAAAGCTATGATTGGAGGAAAATTAATTACAGAAATCACCGATTGGTTAAATTCAAAACTGGCGGAAAGAGAATGGTTATACTGCCAACCCAACAAATGACTGAAAGAAATTTAACAAAGAACAAACTTATGAATACCAAATTCCGTGAAACCTTTGATTTAATACAGATTTTAAAGTTCAGAATTTCTCCTGTAGGGAGGTTTCAACTGGCGCAATATTTGAATTAGCGGCGTGGAGGTGTACCGCCCGGTACACAATTAACTATCGTTTTCCCGCCAGCGGGGAGTTGGGCAATTAAACAGTTGATAGAGACATCTAACTGTAGATAATCAAACCTTCTTGTACTACATAAGTTCAAGTTAGTATACAGAGAGAACAGAGAGAACTGGCCCCAGAGAGTGTGCCCTGGTACAGTATTAATGGCGAATGCCCTCCGAGCAGGCCTGGTGTAGGTCTTACAGGCGACCTGCATGTCTCTGGGGATGCGAACTCTACTTAGGAAGACAACACAACACCCAGCACTCGATTAACCATTTAAAGTTAAAATCCCGACACGGCAGGGAACCGAACTCGGTACCTGTTTCACCAAACCATACTAACCATTTCACCATGGAGATGGACAATTTAGTGTAATGGAATTTAATACAATTTGAGAGGGATATTTTTTGATTGAAGAATGTTCAAACAAGGGAACGTGTTGTACTGTCAGTGGTTGAGATAAGTGGGAGGAGAGCATTGCAGCAATAGCGGGACAACAGTACATTATTCCGTGCAATGATCAATTCCACTTTTACCTTTGGACGCTAAGTCTCCCGGATAAATTAGCATCACACTGCCGTATCCGTCACGATCCTAGTTTTGCTGTTGGCTGAACCGAAGTCGCAGGTTTCCCAGCCAAGACGTGCGGGGTCTCCCAGGCCCCTTCTTCCCTCGATCCTCCGTTGTATATTTATTTGGAGGAAGGCGCCTCATGATATGAGATCTTCATGATCTTAGCAGCCGAGCACATTTCTACAGATAGACCCACATTTCAAATGATGCTACTCCATACAACAAAATGGAGAGCACACAGCTCCGCGCTATCAGCACTTTGGTCCCAGCGCTCGCTGACGACGATATTCTCGACCCTTTGCAGCGGACTGCTGCACTACCTGGAGCAGTGACAAGTAGACCAGCAAAGCGATATACATTACTGCCACAAGTAACAAGTAGTCAAGCCAGGTAAATCTACTGCCACAAGTAACAAGTAGTCCAGCCAGATGATATCTATTACCCTGCCTCGAGCCGTAATAAGTTATCCAGCTCCGCGATATCTCCTGCTACCCTGCCTCGAGCCGTAATAAGTTATCCAGCTCAGCGATATCTACTGCTACCCTGCCTCGAGCCGTAATAAGTTATCCAGCTCCGCGATATCTACTGCTACCCTGCCTCGAGCCGTAATAAGTTATCCAGCTCAGCGATATCTACTGCTACCCTGCCTCGAGCCGTAATAAGTTATCCAGCTCCGCGATATCTACTGCTAGCCTGCCTCGAGCCGTAATAAGTTATCCAGCACCGCGATATCTACTGCTACCCTGCCTCTAGCCGTAATAAGTTATCCAGCTCCGCGATATCTACTGTTACACTGCCTGGAGCCGTAGTAGTCCAGGACGTACGCACGAGTGTGAAGATGTAGGATTGTTTCAAGTGGGTGTCCTTGCTCATCTTAGAAATACAGTGGATTGTGAACTAAGTGTAGGCTTTAATTTTCTATGTCAAAAGTTTCCGATCTTCGTTACAGGTTGACATGCGACGATTCGCATCAACGGAGAACCATGATAAATCTTCTCATGATAGCAGTGAAATGAAGCAGCTGGATTCGGTGACTTCTGTACATTCACCATTACACGGTAAGCCTCATTCACAGTCGGTATGCCTTAACTCAAAGGAGTAGGACCTCATTCTGTGTGGGCGAATCTCCTCTCTATCCAGGGGCTATCAGCTAGGGAACGTGCTTGTGTCACACTCCTCCATATTCAATATTGTATACTGCGTTCTGATATTCCGGAGGGGATTGGAATTAATTTCAGCGAACGAAGAACAAAAGAAACTGTACTGGTCAGAATAATGGAAGTAACAATCCACCAGCAAGTGAGACAGGTGTGTAGTCTGTCTATTTTACAGTTCAAAGTGTATATAGAGCAGGCAATGTGGGATATGAAGAAGTAGTCATTGTTCTGGTGGAAATCAAACAAATCCTAGGGAAGGGCAGTGGAATGTAGTAGATAAAGTCAGGTGAAGTAAGTGATATAAACTAGTAAATGTACTCACTAAGGAAGTGGAGGAATTTCGTGAGCTAGGAAATAACAGACGACACTAGCTGGTCATTTATCGAAGATCAGCATTTGGTAAATTACGCCTTCTTTTAAACGAAACTTTCTAATCATCATAAATATACAATTCAGGGTGTCGTTCGCGAAAGTATTTACCTGGAACATGAGACTCCATGAGACAGAAACATGCTTATCAGAGAAAGAGGGTAGAGCCTTTGAAATGTGGTGTTACAGAAGAATTCTTGAGGTAAGTAACGAAAACTCGTGTACTTGCCTCGAGGTTGTGCAGTTCTTTCCAGCAGCACTCCCAATGCGGGTGAGCATATTGAACTACATACCTGCAGCACTGCCAACATTACATTTCTCGAAATAGTGGGAAAGAATCGTGGGCCCTCTAGCATTGCAAGTAATTGCGCTAACCGTTACACTGTGAAGCTTAAGGTGAGATGCACGATCATAGAACAAACCAAGAGAAGTTGACTGGAGGGAGTTATGGGATAAGTATGTAAAAGTGTTTAGGCTTATGACGGAGAACAGGGGAAGTTCGGAAAGACAGGTAGGCCTAATATTTTGAGGGGTAGAGAAGTGAGGGCAAAGGGATCAAGGCAAGGGGAATTTTGACGAGTGTATCTATGTGTCGTCGCTGGTAAAACACAGAGGGAAATATCAGAGTGTTACAGGAAGGTGACAGGTAAGAATAAAGAGATACGTAGAGACTAGTACGGGACGCGATCTGATGAAGTGGATGGGGTCGAGGATCTGTTCATTAAGGACTCTATAGTTAGGCTCGTGGAGAAAGTACATGGAAGAAAGGGAACCAAGGTAGAGGAATGAGGACGGTGAGAGTTTTGTGTGACAGTTTTCCATGTTGGTACGAAGAACGTACGGCAAGCAGGAATAACTACCAACATAGTGTGGGATCTTGTTATGAATCAGTGCGATACCTCCTAGGAGGGATACTGAGTGGAGGGGTACTTTACATGAACTAAGGAGTAGATATATGTGAGACTGGGAGTGAGTGTGTATGCATCAATCAGGAGAGAGATACAGAGGACAAGTGACATAATGATGCGGAAATTGTATGAAAGTTTACTGTAGAGATAGAATGTAACCGATAGCAGGGGAAGTATTTATTCGGATTAAAGAATAATTAAAAGGTTAAAGATGAGAAACACGAAGTTCAAGAGATGATAGTTTGGGGGTACAGACTTGGATAGATTGATACAAACGCGGAAACAATGATTTGGGTAACGGCACAGAAAATAATGTGAATGTGTTGATCGGTCAACTGTCAACTCGGAAGGTAATGCAAATGACAGAAATTTAAATTAACCTGTGAGGAAGAGGTGGATGAGAAAGTGACGGAATCGAATAGATGAAGGAATATTATTGATGTGATGGTGGCAGAACCAGATGAGTATTTTGAGAAAATGCGGTGAAGGTGTTTCTGTTCAGCAGACGTACATATTACAATAAAAGTGTGAAAATGTAGACGCATGCATAGGAAACAGAGGGATTGTATGGACCTCTTGTAAGAAGGGAATAATTTATTTTCAACTATAAATAACTACAGTTACGAACATGCATTTTAGTACGAGTTTCCTAATAAATTTTCACTCGGCCCTAGCGAGAACCTTCTCTCTCGCTCTTTTCCCAACAGGTCAAGTATCATTGCATGTAATTTAGTTACTGGCAAATAGTACCACCCTTCGTTTAGATCCTGTGCGGCAGTATGAGAAAGAAGAGTCTCTCTGACGTCTGGTCTTCGGCAGTACACCGGAGTGAAAAGGCTTGTGGTACTTCACAGCATTGAAGGACTAAAATCTAAGAATGTTTCCTGTTTTTAGCATTCTGAGTCTCCTTAAGAAACACGTTCACTGCTCGGTGGTACCTAATATTCTGTGTTCCCCGTCCAAGGGACAGTTCATACGGTGTTGGACTGGAAGACCTCGTGGGCTCACTACTGCAGGAGAGGAGGAGCAGGCCACATGTTGTTAGCTGTGTTCCAAACAGAATGCTACACACGTAACTCTCCAAACGTATAATACGGAAGTTTCCGGTGAAGTTTTTCAATACACTTCACAACCGGAAACCAGCTTTTTAAAATGTGCATATCCTATAAGTTGCGAACATTTTCTCAGTTCACAACTTGAAAATTTATTCCCCCCTTTTCTTTCAGGTCAGACAGAAAAGAAAACATTCGATATTAATTTTTGTAACTTGTTTACGTGGCATCAGCTGTAACTGAGACAATTTATATCTTGCTGTAAATTCAAGGTTCCTCTCTGTAAAACTGACACCAGCATGTTTTAATATGACCGCTGCTCCTTTGAAACTACAGTAATAAGTATTAATATCTACTATAATAGCCTTCTACTTGTGCAACAGGAACTAAGTAAGGAATCTTCACCTTCAAGAATGATAAAAGAAACCAAATACACCTTTCTTATCATGATGAGGACAACAAGAAATCTTTAATAGAAAGAGTGAAAAACATACAATAATCTTGGTACATATTTTGTTAAACATAACAATAATTAGAAGTGGCCCTTTTTTGGTGAACCTGAAATAATTCTTTCTTTATATTATTTACATAGTTTCTGATAGATATTCAGGATCACAATTTATCAGAAATTAAATATTTGGTGCGTGTTTTTCTTCCAGATACCTCGATGTCTGCTACTAAAGCAAAGTCCTGTCCTCGTTCAGGTGAGTAAAAAACGGTTAATTGGTTAAACAGGTTAACTGTGACTTGTGTACGGGAGAGCAAACGAATATTCGTTTATGGCTCACATACATTCGAACCGAAACCATTCATTTCCTCAAGAGACGTTTAGAGATTTTGGCATTCCTAGTCCTGGATATCAATAAACTTAATTCGATGAGAGGAATAAAAGGAGAGAGGTGTAAACACAGACAATATAAAGGTGGCCTGGCATATTACTTAAAATCATCCCCCCACGTAGTAGGGAATTTCACGCACTTTCAAGAGATGGATAAAAAATAAGTAGAATATTAACGGAGACAGTTTCAATTGGTCATTCAGTGACACGACATATAACTAAAGAGTTGTTTAACCTGAATTACTCTTGCCGGATTCTTACACTCCACGACCCTTGAACTTCCCACAGCACAAACGTTTCACAGATAAAGTGCTCACTCTGTAGTTGCAGTATAGATGCTTGCTTGGAGCAGCAGTCTGCAGAACGAGTGCAGTAAAGATAATATGATAAACTTGTTGTAAGAGGAGATACGAGAGGGTCTTGCGTCTGATCTGAAGGTGGGATCCGGTGAGTGTCACGTGAAAACGACTGTAGGCTTGTATTACAGAGGTCGTGGATGTGATTTTCCGTGGCTCCTCAGTTCGGCACGAGACAAATATCTGTGTGTGAGGTTATCTGAGTTTGTCTCATGTTGTATGGAAGGAGAGCAACAAGAACCTAGTCAATAGAACTACTAGGGATCTACACTTCCAAGCGAAATGCAATACATCCACAATTTAGCAAACAGCCTCCATGGTGTGCTCAACTCTGTCTCACTCGTCAGCTGCTAGAGGATCTAAGGGAGGTGCTAACTCCACGTATTTATTTACTAGCACTGTACCCGTTCCTCAAACAGCAGTGGAATACAAGACGTCTCCAAGAATTCGCGGTTCAGTTCACATACTACTTCCGGTGTTTAAATGATAATTGTGGCAGTTCTGTGAAGTACGACAAACGCGGATAGAACCTCAACAACGGTACAGTAAAACACTGTGACTGAACAATCAAGAAACACGTTGTTATTGATGTCTCCCCTATTCGTTTGCGCTATCAAAAAACTAAATTGACTGCTTTGTTCCATCTGTAATGCGATGTGACATGGACACAGCATCGCACAGGACTGCAACTAAAAATCATATCCGCTATTATCCGGTTATAAGGTCAATTTGTACGTGAAAGAATCGAACAAAACCTGCGATTCCTACAACTTGTGTTATATCACATTTTTCAGTGAACCAAACCTTAACTCAGACAACTCCTTAGACCTCCCGAAAGAGAACTACACTATGTGATGACCCTAAAGTCACATACACCCTATAACAGAACCCTGAATGCTTACACACCAGTGACTTATGTCCCGCTGTGTTCCAGTGTTAAGCGTTTCCTTTCACAATATTCTCATAATTTGGCTTGAGAAAGGCGGTTCCCTTGATGAGTTCTGATGTCATGTATGCTCCTGTTTTGTATAAGTCCTCATTTATTGTACAGTAGTGTAACATGGGCCTCGCAGGCCAACACTGTGTTAACTTGTTTAAAAGCTTAGATTAACCATTTAATATCTTCCAAGCGCCTGGCTTAATTCAACCAAAATGTGTACAAATGATGAAGTTAACAAAATGTGGTTCACTCTTAAGAAAGAATAATCAAATATGGATCAACCTACTCTCCATTTACATATTTTGAAGTGGTTCTAATGCCGCCAACTATATGCAATATTTAGAAGAAGCTTTGCAGTTACTCTTGTGGGCTGATCCGACTTTGACTGAACACTGTACGCTCTAACAAGTGATTTGTGTACATTTAGATGGTTCCAGAATTATTAATATTGAGCAAATGGAGGTGTCAACGAAACACGGGAAATGTAGCTAAATTAAAATAAGTCATAATTACAGGTTTTTGTTAATTATCTCGCACATCTTTTACTCACGATACAATGTTAAGCCACTGATATCTCAAACAGTCAGCTCGCACTCATGAAGCTCACTGTATTGAACTTGTTACGCACTTCAGTTCCCTTCCCGCACCGTGAAGGGGTGGGACGGGCCTCTCTCAGACCAAACAGTCAGTTCGTAAACACAGAGCTTTCTGTATTGAACTTGTTACGCACTTCAGTTCTCTTCCCGTACCGTGAAGGGGTGGGACGGGCCTCTCTCAGACCAGTCAGCTCGCACTCGAACAGCTCACTGTACTGAACTTCTTACGCACTTCAGTTCCCTTCCCGTACCGTGAAGGGGTGGGGTGGGCCTCTCTCAGACCAAACAGTCGGCTCGTACTCGATGAGCTCACTGTATTGAACTTGTTACGCACTTCAGGTCCCTTCCCGCACCGTGAAGGGGTGCGACGGGCCTCTCTCAGACCAAACAGTCAGTTCGTAAACACAGAGCTTTCTGTATTGAACTTGTTACGCACTTCAGTTCCCTTCCCGTACCGTGAAGGGGTGGGGCGGGCCTCTCTCAGTCCAGTCAGCTCGTACTCATGAAGCTCACTGTATTGAACTTGTTACGCACTTCAGGTCCCTTCCCTTACCGTGAAGGAGTGGGGCGGGCCTCTCTCAGACCAAACAGACAGCTCGTAATCACAGAGCTCTCTGTATTGAACTTGTTACGCACTTCAGATCTCATCCCGCACCGTGAAGGGGTGGGACGGGCCTCTCTCAGACCAAGCAGACAGCTCGTAATCACAGAGCTCTCTGTATTGAACTTGCTACGCACTTCAGATCTCATCCCGCACCGTGAAGGGGTGGGGCGGGCCTCTCTCAGGCCAGTCAGCTCGTACTCGAAGAGCTCACTGTATTGAACTTGTTACGCACTTAAGTTCCCTTCCCTTACCGTGAAGGGGTGGGGCGGGCCTCTCTCAGTCCAGAGAGGTTTGTGGTGTGGAGAAATAGAAAACTATATTCGATAAAATGTTAAAGAAATGCCAACTGGAAGTTAACAAAGGAATGAGTTGTCTTGGATTCTCTTCGTTTAAAAATGAACTCTAGCAGTGGTTAACAGTACTTCACGACCTCCCGCCACTTTGCCGTCTGAAGCTCATTTGAGGAAACTAGTGAAGATGATTTAAATGATGATGCTACTGCTGTGGTAGTACAATGTTTTAGTGGCAAGCAGGAGCATGGTTCATGAGATAAAGCTTTCAGAGAACTCTTATTCGTTGTGAGTGAAGGTTTATTTATTTTTTAGCATTTCTCGAGAGGAAAGCAGCAAATCATGCTCTGGTTTTAATGTTTGTACAAAACAACACATGCTGCGCCAAATGTCACCCCTCATACAGTCAGAGCAGGCGAGTTCAGGAATCATTGGGTTCTCGAGAGATGGCAGCCAGTCGAATAAAATGTTATGGAAATCCATAGGATAATCCGGCAACATAAAAGGATCTATTATGTTCAATTTTCAATCCAGCTGAATCTAGCAGAAAACTGTGGGCTTTTTCAGAAGTGATTTAACACGATTTTGATATTGTCGATTATTCATTTTACACATCAGTTTATCAGTAGATAGAAGCACTGTAGTACAGTCCGCACACATCAGTCTATCACGTAGATAGAAGCACTGTAGTACAGTCCGCACACATCAGTCTATCACGTAGATAGAAGCACTGTAGTACAGTCCGCACACATCAGTCTATCACGTAGATAGAAGCACTGTAGTACAGTCCGCGCACATCAGTCTATCACGTAGATAGAAGCACTGGTAGTACAGTCCGCGCACATCAGTCTATCACGTAGATAGAAGCACTGGTAGTACAGTCCGCGCACATCAGTCTATCACGTAGATAGAAGCACTGGTAGTACAGTCCTCACACATCAGTCTATCACGTAGGTAGAAGCACTGGTACAGTCCGCACACATCACGTAGGTAGAAGCACTGGTACAGTCCGCACACATCACGTACGTAGAAGCACTGGTTTACTGTGCGCACACATCAGTCTATCACGTAGATAGAAGTACTGATCTTCCTGCTAGGCAAGATTGTTGAGGCTAGAAGTCTATGTGGTGGTAGGCCGATTCGAGCCCCGTCATCAGCGATGGAGTGTTATGGAATACAATTTCTAATCACTGGATTGCGTACCAAAAGCCTCTCGACAGTGATCATTTAGAGCGAGGGCATAGAACACTGTTGATGGTGATTCGTCCGTCGGATGGACGAGTTAAGCCATGAGCAAACACCTTGGTGCTATTTGACAGAAGTAGTTCACCCTCTCCTTTCTCATACGTCACATCCAACTCCTCTCCATACACTGACCATGTCGTGCATCCAAGAGTACGACAAATAACAGTGATCTTCATTTTAAAACGTAGGATGGTCTAAAATCTGAAAGCGTGAACTAATTGTTTAAACGTGATGTTCTGACTGCCCACAGGTTACACACTGTTTGAAGGTTTCAGCTGTTATAAGGCATTCGTTGAAGGAAAGAACTGGACTGAGGCCAGGAAGCAGTGCCAGAGAGACGGAGGTGATCTGATGGTGGCAGAGAGTGACGAGGAGCGGTACCAGGTGCTCCCTAAAATATTCAATTCTTTGTTTTCCAACCCCTGGTTTGGAGTCCACAAGCCTGAAGGTTGCTGGGTGACTGTGCATGGTAAGTTCTTCTCTCTAGCTCTCTTCTGCTCATGAAATACTGTATGTCGGACGGAAGACATTTCTTATATTAAACATTTAGCTAGTGATGTCACTGGCTGATGAACGCACGAGGAGTAGATAACCATCTCCTATTAACACATTGCTGTCCGTCCCATCTGACGTATAACTGGCCCCTGTGGGCGGAAGGTTTTGGCAGAGACATGGAGTTATTGCAGGGTATCATAATTTAATAATTTTAGGTTCATTCACAGTTATATCTGTTCATTTTAAAGGTTTTGGTGAGATTTTAGATTTTGGTTCATTCTGGTATTGATATCTGTTTGATTCCTCCACCATATACGCCAACAAATCATTACAAATGAACAACTTGACATCACAACCTATATTTTCTGGTTCACTCGGCGAAATGTTTAACGCCAGGCGTCCACGAGAAAGACTCCAAAAACAGTATAATATCCTGTTAGGCCACTCACAGCCAGAAATAGGGAGAATATTATCAACAGTACTTACATCTGGACCATCTTTGCTATCTGAAGCATCAGGTCATTGCTCACATGGTGCAATAAACGTGTCATTCAACGCATCACTTCCACATAAATGCATGACACTAGCACTAGAATTATCATTAGACAATTCATCTTCACTCTCCTCACAATCACGGGAAACATATGACAAATTATCAGCGTATAATTCATGTATAATATCACCAGGAGTCAATCCACTGTTTTTGTTTACCGGGGCTGCCATTTTTGTTTACTAGCATTGATGGATGCACGGAAGATATTCGAAGGCAAAAACAAATGCAACTGACGCACTAAAACGGGCAAAACCAGTACTAAAAGAAGCGTAGTTTTTCTACCATTTAGGCACATCAACGATAATCTCCAAATAGTTCCTCAATAACCGTTAGATGGCATCAGAAGACAGACTTGCACAAACACGTATTTATACGTGATCGGCTGCTTGGAAACACGTATTGATACGTGAGCGGACAGCATTGTGTTAACTATAATCAGGGGAGGAACTAAGAAGTCCGACCCTCAGTAGCTCAGGCCGTAAAGAGCTAGCTTTCTGAGCCCAAGTTGGCAGGTTCGATTCTCGCTCAGTCCGGTGCTACGCCAGACTTGTGTCCATAGATTTACTGGCACTTAAAATTTTATTTTGAAGGGCAAAATTCCGGCACGCTGATGTCTCGAAAAACCATGCCAATGTACTTATTGGGGCGTAAAACGGATAACATGAATTAAGTCCAAAGGAAAGGAAAGGGCCGTAAAGGGCGTGAAAACCGTGAAAGTATGAGGACCTCTTGGTGCTGTTGGAGAAGTGATCTTCCTGTTCCAGTTTTGATTCACCGACCTGACATTCAGTTCTCCGAACTTTCCTCCCTACTGACATTACTTTAGACTTTGTTCATGTCATTCTTTCCCCACCTCTCTTCAACTTCCATGATGTTAGATTGCAGGCTTTCAGCTCTCTCTGTCATTAACAACAAATCATCGGCGCAGTACAAACTTCTTACGACATTTCCACCTGACTGAAACCATCCCTGGCACTTCCATTAGCTGATCAACAGAAATGAGGACTGTATCGACGTGCAACCTTCAACCAAGAACTCATCGTACAGTCAACTCCCAAAATAAATGAGTTTGATTGCTAGTAATATTCCCTCAGTATGGCTAAATCATTTCCCGCAGTGCTCTGCCACATGCCTTCTGTAGATCTACGAATCATAAACATAAATTTTTACTCATTTCACAGCACTTTGTAATAACCTGGTGTATAGTAAATCTATGATAGTGACAACCCCTCTGCGGCCTGAAACCTCACTGGTTCACATCCGGCTTACTCTCAACCATTGATCGCTCTCTCTCTTTTCAAAAATACACGTAAACGCCTTTCCTGGTGCACGAACGAGTCGCCATCAACAGCATCCTTGAAATACCTACATAGTTCTTGGAATCCTTCCCTTGGTTACAGATAGGTGCAATTACTGCTTCGTCCAATCAGAAGGTACCTCTTTAACATAGTTACTCTGTTATACCACTGACAGCCTTCCCAGGATATTTCGAGCCTAATTTCGTCCAATTCCTGCTGCTTTGAGACAATAAAGTGTATTTACCATTCTAAAGCAAGCACCATAGCTCTTCTCATGGGCGACGTCCACTTACACAGAACAGGGATTTCATTTATAAACGATCTGGCCATTCTCACAGCACTCGGCCTACCTTGCTGTCGTAACGTGCCACAAAGTGGAGTTGCCCGCATGTACGTAACAGGCCAACTGTTGAACTAATCTCGAACATTCGTGCTCAGTATTTATCATCGAGTGTGTATCGGCATGTTCGTCAAAACTGCGCTAGATCACACTTTAGCGATATAAACTGTTATCTATCATTATCACTAAGTTATTTCGTGATGTTTTATTGCACCTGGCCTTCTTTTCCACCCAACCAGGCACTGAAATATACATAAGTCACATTATTGTAATTGGATAGAAAACAAAGAAAATTACATTAAGAGTGATGAGTGATGAAATTAAATTAAGTTGAAATAAATAAAACTAGATAGCGCATGAAATGTTAATAAGATTTGTAACATAAAACGATCAATAGCTTTAAGCTAATCTTCTACCATGACGACAGAATGGTTGTGATTAGCAGCTTAAAGTTTACATATGATCTTTATTGGCACTGAATGTCTCCAAAGTGCTTCATTGAAAGTACGAACAGCGCTTAACTCTCTGATACTTTGAGGAACACTCGGAATGTAGCCTCAGTATACACATTTACGATAGTTTAATTGCTCCTTTACCAGAAAAGCCGGATGTTCCCGAGTCCTGTCGTAAAGTTTATCAGAGACTGGGTCATGAGTGAAGTAAACACCATCGCTTTTGCCCGGTATGTCATCTTCGGCAGAAATGCGTCGCGAGAACACTACAAGGAATGCATGATGTGCATCTCAAACGAACCTTGAGTCGTCACAAGTTGAATTAGTTTCCTATGTTAATCAAAAAGTTTTGAAATGTGCGACCACCCACCTACTAAAACACCACGAGAAGACCAAAACAGCAGATAAAATTAGAAGAAATATGCAGTTAAAGAGAGAAACCGTTGAAGCCTAAATGATACGTTTAGAAAGAGATTACTTAAAGAAATGTAAGCCATAGGAAAGAGAGATTTGCACATGAGGATGAGACAAGCACCACACCCGGGCCGTTGTTTTACGTACGGCGCGAACAAATGAACGACTTACGCCGAAATGTTAAATTAACGGAGCGATAAAGAGTATGCTAGCATGGCTCAGTAGGGCCAGATCTGTAGTGCTTGAAGGAGCTTGAATGAAATAAAAGCATTTAGGGTTGTTCATTTCGCGTGGCTGTATCTAACCAGCTCTAGCTCCTGTAAGGCAGCCCCTCCGATGAGGGTGGACGGCACCTGCAATGTGTAGGTAACTGCGTGTTATTGTAGTGGGTATAGTGTTATGTGTGGTGTGTAAGTTTCAGGGATGTTGGCGACAGATCAAAAACCAGTCTCCGAGCCAACGAAATTAACCTTTGAAAGATAAAATCTCCGACCCCAACAGGAATCGAACCCGGGACCCTCTAGCCACGGGCTCGGACACTTAAGATGCGCGAGGATGTTTTCCCTTTCGGTCCCTGTATAGGGAATATAGCCGTGTGTTGACAAATATCAGGAGATGAGGCGAAGGCTCTGTAGGCGGCCAGAATCACTTGCAAGCTTACAATATCCCAGAGACCCTGGCACAGCGTGGGTTGTAGCGTATATAAGTTGCGGTGTTGGGAAGACTGTGACAGGATTCTGAGCTGCACGTTAGTTCTCCGTTTTGTGCCATTTGAATATGGAACGTTTCGTCATAAAGAAGCCGTAAATGTGTACATCCTCGGTAAGTTATGAAAATGTTTTATGTAATTTAACATCAGCACTAGCATGAGCACGGATGCGTGCCTAAGTTCTAAAGGTAGGTCTGTCCGTTTGTCAAATGCCCGCGGACTAATGGCTCCATCTAAAGTGCGGGTAACTATTTTCTACTGTAACTGGCGAGCGTCATAACTCTCATCAAGACGGCCGAGGTTTGAAACACTTTTAAAATGGGAAGTCACGTTCTGCTGATCCGGATTCTACTTAGAACCGTAGATCCCGTCGCTTGCCATTCTTTAGTTCCTTGCAGCCGTAACTGCATCATTTGTGTTTGTGTATCTTGAGCTTACCTTGAACCTCAAATGGTGAGTGGATGCCGTGACGTACCCAGAAAGTAATTTCAGAGGGTGGGGCATAAGTCCAAGCCAATAGCGTGGTCACGAATTTTCGTTGGGAGGGGATATGAAAAGAAATTCTGTCCTACCATGTGCGGTGATGGATCTTCAGAATATATTGAAGGTTTTGATTGTTACAATGTACCAGGGCCATTCAAAAAGAAATGAACCGGAGGCTATACAAATTAAAACCGGTGAAAGGGCCGTAATGCAATTGGCTGCGGAGGTCGGTGCGTTCCCTATAAGAGTGCTGAGGTCCTAAACACTGCGCTGTAAGGATCGTAATGCAATTGCCTGCGGAGGTCGGTGCGTTCCCTATAAGAGTGCTGATGTCCTAAACTCACCGCTGAAAGGATCGCAATGCAATTGCCTGAGGAAGAAGTATCAGTCCCCGTAGGAGTGCTGAGGTCTTCACCCTTTTCCGCCCGCATTTTCACTCCGCTTATCCCCTATTATTTAGCAAAAACTGAAACAGACCGTTCTGTTTCAGAAAAAGTTAAATACAGTAAATACTATTGATCACAATGAATTCAAATTTTCAATAACATTAGAAAATATACCATCACATCCATTTCTCTGTTTATTGAGTCATAATGTGTTTTCCACACACACACACACACACACACACACACCCCTCGTGATACTCGACACAGAGACAGTCTGCATTTGTCACATTCACATGTTGTCTGAATCCCTCAAAACCAATAATCACGTGATTTTGGAAGTGGAATGATGCACATGTATATAAGATTTTATTTCATCTGGGCAAGGGTCTTCCCATTCTGTTTTTATTTTACCGGAATGCGACTGTTTGAAGGCTGCATTGTTATATGCGCAATAGGCTATGTCACTGAATAATTTTTCTCCTCCTAACGTACGTAAAAAGCAATCTCTTTCCAGTAATTCTCTTTCCGAATTATGCGCAGGTTCAGCATCATCCATTTAATCATTCGAGTAACGAAACGAAATATTGGTGTTACCTGAATTGCCGTGGCATCGCCATGAGGTCCGATTTATCGATATTCGTTTTCATTCATATCACTGTTATCACTAAAATTATCTTCGTTGATATATTATTCACTCATTAAAAATTCACCTGCACCCCTACTCAAGGATTCTGTGTCACGTTTTTCGCCCATATTCAGCTCAGTTTCAATATACGCGATATTCAATCCCGCCATGTTTACGAACGAAACAGCTGACCCGCGCTCGCGGAAGTTCAAGACCGTTGCCTAGGCAACGTCAAGACAGATTATCTCTCTTCCTTTATTCTCTAAGACTTGTAGATTGCACTGCGTGTTCGTAAATGCCTTATAAACACTTCACTGATGAGAAAAATAAAAAAACTATCGCACAGATCGCAGACGAATGCAGATAATGCAGCAGGGCGCTTTCGGGCGCTAAGGACGGGAAGGCTAAATGAACAGTCGGGCGCTTTCGGGCGCTAAGGGCCGGAAAGGTTTAAAATCACCGCTGAAAGGATCGTAATGCAATTGTCTGCGGAAGAAGGTGCAGTCCCTATAAGAGTGCTGATGTCCTAAACTCGCCGCTAGAAGGATATGGCTTCACACCGCGTGAAGACAGATCTAGCACACACACTAAACCCAGTCGTGCTGGAAACAGTGGAATGGTGGCTTTAGAGAAGGGCAAACGGTGTAGAACCAGGAATTTTATAAGACTGCCATTCAGTGGGACAAGTCTCTCAGCAGGGCCGGGCAAAATGACGGTACAGCCTCCGGGTCGTTTCTTGTATCCAACAATGGGAATCACTTTGTGTACTGTTAACAGACACCGGCTGCATTATTGAAACTGTTCGTGGAAGTAATAATACCATGTGTGAAGAAGTAGAAACAACATTTAATTTGTCTTCTTTAAGAAGGAACCACCTGCCGGTTCGTGAGACTCAATGCCAACTCTATTGCTCCCACAAACAAGAGTATATTCCCAGTCCTATGGCTTTCGTAACACCGTTAGTGGCGGGAATCGAATGCAGGATGTCTGAAGTGAAATTCTAATATAAGCAGACTTAAAAATAAACCAGCCGGTAGCACGGTGGATCGGTTCGATTCCCGAAAATTTCAGGGACTTTTACCTGAATCTCAGGGCTGATTCAAGGTACACTCAACCTACGTGATTTGAGGTGATAATTGAATGTGAGATGGCGCTCCCGTGTTAGAAAGCCAAGAATAACGGCAGAGGTGATTCGTCGTGCTGACCAATGACTCGTCATAACCTGCAGGCCTTCGGGATGAGTAGCGGTCCCTTGGCAGGCAGCATGGAGTTTGGTTTGGGAAAGTAAAGTAAAAATACTAACTGCCTCTGTTTTTAAAAGTACGAAGTCTCGTTTTGATGTGGCTCAGTAGGCTGAGTCACTGGCCTTCGGGGTCCGAGTTTGCAGGTTCAAATCTCGGCTTGGGTCGGTGGACCTTAAAGGGTGTTGTAATGGCAACAGATCCACGTCGTTGGTTTCGGGCGCGTTAATAAAAATTATAAAGACGAACATTAGCGACAAGAAACTGTAACTTATTCTGTATCCCGGGCTTGCGAGGGTACCTTACATTCTGTGTTCGCCGCATTATTAGTATAAAATGTCGTTCTTTACATGACAACTATTACCATGTTCATTCCAAACCGCAATATTGCGTTTTTAGTCAAACTATTTATTTTTGAATTCATTTCACTTGTATTCGCAATGCTGCAGGGGAAGGAGTCCAGACACTTGTATTAGCTCACAACTGTAGTCAACAATGACGTCAGAAGGATTGTCGCGATTAAAAGCAAAGTTATTCTTTGACATACTCCCATCAAATAAAAACCTCACATTTCCTAAAATTTCCAGAGCTGGAATGACCAGGGCAGAAAGCCATTATTCCGTTAACAGTGCACACTTTTCATTCCAATCAGTGCCTTGAATAGTAGGAAAACTATGATGTGTTACGTAGAATTAGAACCAAAAAATGTACGAACTAGAGGAATGGCATGCTGAAGAAGAGAGAGGTCTAATAACCCAGATACTTCGCCCCAATATTATACTCGATACCCAGAAGTAATCCCATCCATCAGAGATGATGATGATGATGATGATGATGCTTCATCGGCCCAATCGGAGATGAACGACAGAAGACAGAAAGCACATCACAACAAGCAATATTCAATCTAATGTTATTGCTGATCAATTTTATGAGCTTCTACATTCCAAACCTTCTTCCCACTCTGTGATATTAGGGCATCTAATGTAAAGGGAGTTCTTTCATTACTCCCTCTTGTGTTATTATGCAAACGATCGTTGCTTCATGTTTTATCCTCATTTTAATAATCATCTTCACAATTTAATCACCATCACCACCAATTTTATTATGGTCGGTACGGTAAAACTGAATAAGACATAAGTGTTAGGAAGTTGTATTCTCTATAACTTTTGTTATGCAGTACTTTTCGATGTGACCAGTAACACAGGTAATTAAAATTTTTATTTTAGGCACCGTCCCCTAAACTACCACCTCAACCAGGGGTGAACAAAATTTATTTATAGCGTAGACTGTAGTTCCTAATTCCCCGACTTTACATACCCATTTTCATTAAAATCTGTTCGCTCATTTCGCTGATATGGACTTAGCAATAAAACTACAATTTGTTCTCATAGCCGGTATGACATAAATGATCTCAAATTTAATACTATTTATTTATTTATCTTCTGGCATGCATTAAAATTATTTAGAATTCTACATCAAGATTACAAATGTATTGAAGTGCCTGTGGTGTTCCTGTAAGATATGTGTGGCCATTCTTGAACTAAGTGGTCTCGCAACGTGATGAAGGTCTTTTCCTCCACTTGTACAGAAGATCCACACTTACACCGTGATTGGTCCGAATTCTGTTTAATTTCGACCAGATCTTTCTAGGCTGAATAAACCCTGGCACCTTCTCAGTTATGCAGCGCATTTCTGCATCAGAATGTTGTATCGCCGCAAATGAGGTCGAGGGATGTGAGTGAGAATAGTGAGCCATTGTGTGGGAGTTGACAGATTGTTCCTGTAATCATATTATTTGGTATTGCTGACAGGACCAATAATGATATAAATATTTGAGAAATACATTGTAGGACTCCCCCTAAACTACCATTCCAGTCAGCGTGACTGTAACGACTTATTGCCCGACTTTATACACCGATTTTTATTAAATTTTCTTCAGTCCTTTACTCGTGATGCGTGTACGTACATACAAAGAGACAAACAGACAGAAATTACGGAAAATTCAAAAGTGCATTTCCTTATTACTGCGGTCACGACCGATACGGACGTATCATTACTTTTAAATTAAACTCTTATATTATATATATATCCGCGCGAATCCGTCTCTCTTACGTGGAGTCTTATTAGCTATTATATACCACTTGATTTCTCGGGAAGTGTGCACACCGACCGAAACAAAATTCCTGCCTTAATGTTCCCTTCCCCCTCCACAACTGAAATCCTGGCTACGCTACTGACGAATCCCCAATGCCCTTTTTCTGCAGCAGAACTGCTGTTTTGCACTCAGGTTTCAAATATCCACATTATTGCCCGAAATTAATATTTTGAAAACGAAAAGAATATGAGAGGTGTAGACCTAATTTCAGTGAATTGTTCCTAAAATTTGGCAACGGTGAACGAGGTCAAAGTAGTATAAAATCAGATTTCAAAGATATTTAGTTCTCTTTTCATTCTTTTCTTCACAGCAGCAATTTTGTGCTCAACGAACGAACAAGTTAGTGTCATCAATCAGTCAACAGTCTATTTGCTTTACGTCGCACCGACACAGGTAGGTCTAATGGCGACGAAGGGACTGGAAAGGAAGCGGCCGAGGCCTTAATTAAGATACAGCACCAGCATTTGCCTGGTGTGAAAATGGGAAACCACGGAAAACCATCTTCAGTGCAGCTGACAGTGGGGTTCGAACCCACTATCTCCGAGATGCGAGCTCACAGCTGCGCGCCACAAACCGCCCGGTCAACAGGTTCTGAACAGTTCGATAGATGACCGATGATAATAAAACTGGTTTGTGCAACGGAACAAGATTGACTGTAGTGAAGCTAGACAAATGTATCGTTCATACAGAAACTCTGAAGAAAGTGCTTTGTTCCGAGCATTCTTAATCCCAACGTGTCGTCCCTTCTTTGCCTTCTCTGTCTCAATGAATGAGTCTCCCCTCCGAAGCTTAGTCTCAAGAGAACACAACTACACACGATATGCTTTGTAATACTTGTTCTGATTCTATTCAAATGGGGTAGAACTCCCAGATGGCAGTGCTGCAGCTAAAGTGGTTTGAGGAGCATCAGGATGAACTGGCCTGTTCAATCACTCGAACCACATAGCCACAGTGCTCCAGCTAAAGTGGTTTGAGGAGTATCAGGATGAACTGGCCTGTTCAATCACTAGAACCACATAGCCATAGTGCTCCAGCTAAAGTGGTTTGAGGAGTATCAGGATGAACTGGCCTGTTCAATCACTCGAACCACATAGCGACAGTGCTCCAGCTAAAGTGGTTTGAGGAGTATCAGGATGAACTGGCCTGTTCAATCACTCGAACCACATAGCCATAGTGCTCCAGCTAAAGTGGTTTGAGAGCATCAGGATGAACTGGCCTGTTCAATCACTCGAACCACATAGCCACAGTGCTCCAGCTAAAGTGGTTTGAGAGCATCAGGATGAACTGGCCTGTCAATCACTCGAACCACATAGCCATAGTGCTCCAGCTAAAGTGGTTTGAGGAGTATCAGGATGAACTGGCCTGTCAATCACTCGAACCACATAGCCACAGTGCTCCAGCTAAAGTGGTTTGAGAGCATCAGGATGAACTGGCCTGTCAATCACTCGAACCACATAGCCATAGTGCTCCAGCTAAAGTGGTTTGAGGAGTATCAGGATGAACTGGCCTGTTCAATCACTCGAACCACATAGCCACAGTGCTCCAGCTAAAGTGGTTTGAGAGCATCAGGATGAACTGGCCTGTCAATCACTCGAACCACATAGCCATAGTGCTCCAGCTAAAGTGGTTTGAGGAGTATCAGGATGAACTGGCCTGTTCAATCAGTCGAACCACATAGCGACAGGCTTCCCAGATGACAGTGCTCTAGCTAAAGTGGTTTGAGGAATATCAGGATGAACTGGCCTGTCAATCACTCGAACCACATAGCCATAGTGCTCCAGCTAAAGTGGTTTGAGGAGTATCAGGATGAACTGGCCTGTTCAATCACTCGAACCACATAGCCATAGTGCTCCAGCTAAAGTGGTTTGAGAGCATCAGGATGAACTGGCCTGTCAATCACTCGAACCACATAGCCATAGTGCTCCAGCTAAAGTGGTTTGAGGAGTATCAGGATGAACTGGCCTGTTCAATCAGTCGAACCACATAGCGACAGGCTTCCCAGATGACAGTGCTCTAGCTAAAGTGGTTTGAGGAATATCAGGATGAACTGGCCTGTCAATCACTCGAACCACATAGCGACAGTGCTCCAGCTAAAGTGGTTTGAGGAGTATCAGGATGAACTGGCCTGTCAATCACTCGAACCACATAGCGACAGGCTTCCCAGATGACAGTGCTCTAGCTAAAGTGGTTTGAGGAGCATCAGGATGAACTGGCCTGTTCAATCACTCGAACCACATAGCGACAGTGCTCCAGCTAAAGTGGTTTGAGGAGTATCAGGATGAACTGGCCTGTCAATCACTCGAACCACATAGCGACAGGCTTCCCAGATGACAGTGCTCTAGCTAAAGTGGTTTGAGGAATATCAGGATGAACTGGCCTGTCAATCACTCGAACCACATAGCGACAGTGCTCCAGCTAAAGTGGTTTGAGGAGTATCAGGATGAACTGGCCTGTCAATCACTCGAACCACATAGCGACAGGCTTCCCAGATGACAGTGCTCTAGCTAAAGTGGTTTGAGGAGTATGAGGATGAACTGGCCTGTCAATCACTCGAACCACATAGCGACAGTGCTCCAGCTAAAGTGGTTTGAGGAGTATCAGGATGAACTGTCCTTTTCAATCACTCGAACCACATAGCGACAGGCAGCTCGGTACTTGGCATTTATTAGCATTTTCACTTATTGGGTGGTGGTATCTACAACTGTGTAATCATCCGCAAAAAAATGAAAAGGCACGACACTTTGAGAAATGAAGGTATCGGCTAAAGAAAGGGAAGGATGGAAATGAAGACTCTCAGGCATCGAAAATGCAATATCCTCGTGGTCGGTGTAGAACGAGTGTTACTAAAGAATAGATGAATGTGAGGAGCCTGGAACAAGTATGTGGAGGTAATGCCAGGGCTTGGAACCCGTTTTGCTATCCTCTTACGATTGGCAGGGATTACCGTGGATGTATTATATGGTCCCTACCCACGGGGATGCAGTTATCGCAAAAATAAGATAACAACGTTGTCACAAGCTCAAAATACACCGATAAGAATCCACAAACTTGAAAATGTTGAAAATATACAAATAGCGATGATTATATAATATAAGGGACAATCTATTTATTACCATTATTTTAATAAGGCGTATAGAATTGTAAGAATAGGTAAGTCAAACCAGAATAGGAGTACAGTGGTACATAATGATAGAAAATAGAATTAAATATAGAAGAGTAGAACAAGAAAGTGGAAGTACAACTGGCAGCACAGAAATAACAAGGTACTATCGCGATTGGAGCACCAGCCGAGGAAGTACATCTATGATTGATGGTTGGAGCACGCCGTGATGTTCCTTATACATTTCAGCAAAGCCTGTGAGAAGTGAACATATTTACACGGGGCTGCTTGACTTCATGATGTAAACAGGTGACGTCAGTTTGACCAAGTTGTGCCTGTGCAGTCAAATAGAAATGGCTCTTGTTTTAATAGGAATACCACGGGGCGACCATCCTCTATCAAGGTCCGGCACTTCTAACATATAAGGTAGGGAAGCACTACGAAGGCCGTGAAAATGAATGACTCGGGGTCGGAAGATAACAAGAGTTGACCAAGAGAGGTCGGACGGGAAAGATGCGTGTTTGGGTATGTGCGTGTGTGTGTGAGAGAGAGAGGGTGTGTGTGAAAGATGCCAGGCCCAGCAATAGGACCCTCAGTTTCAAGTGAGAGCTAGTGGTGCACCTTCTAATCTTCTCTTACGGTACAGGGGATGCTTTTCTAACTCCCCCATCCAGTGGCGGAGGTTCGAATGCAGCTCTATCCTGGGTTATATTTTTATGCCAAAATACGCGTGGAGTCGCGAAGGGCACCCAGCCGAAAACCAAAATGAGCCTAGGTGGATGCAGTAACCTCGGAAATAACAGGGATAATCGGAAGAAAGATAAAGTGTTATGGATCTACTGTACGACACTGTTCTTTTCCAGGTGATCCTATTCCCAGGAGATGGTGGGCGCCTGGTGAACCGCATAGCAGAGCTGATCTTAAGTGCACCCGTGTTCACAGAACAGGTTGGCTGTTTAACGCGAGGTGTTCGGAAGGCCGACTCTTCATCTGCGAGATCCCGCTCTGAACAGATCTCATGTATCGTGTTGACATTTAATAAAGGTACTTGTAAATAAGTCGTGGCGTTCTTTGTCATGTTTGAAGACTATATACAGGAAATCATACAAAACAACAAGGTCATCAGACATGTAATGCTTTACATTACTTTAAAAACAACAAGGTCATCAGACATGTAATGCTTTACATTACTTTAAAACAACAAGGTCATCACATATGTAATGCTTTACATTACTTTAAAACAACAAGGTCATTAGATATGTAATGCTTTACAATACTTTAAAACAACAAGGTCATCAGATATGTAAAGCTTTACATTACTTTAATAACAACAAGGTCATTACATATGTAATGCTTTACATTACTTTAAAACAACAAGGTCATCAGATATGTACTGCTTTACAATACTTTAAAACAACAAGGTCATCAGATATGTAATGCTTTACATTACTTTAAAACAACAAGGTCATCAGATATGTACTGCTTTACAATACTTTAAAACAACTAGGTCATCAGATATGTAATGCTTTACAATACTTTAAAAGCAACAAGGTCATCAGATATGTAAAGCTTTACATTACTTTAAAACAACAAGGTCATTAGATATGTAATGCTTTACATTACTTTAAAACAACAAGGTCATCAGACATGTAATGCTTTACATTACTTTAAAACAACAAGGTCATTAGATATGTAATGCTTTACATTACTTTAAAACAACAAGGTCATTAGATATGTAATGCTTTACATTACTTTAAAACAACAAGGTCATTAGATATGTAATGCTTTACATTACTTTAAAACAACAAGGTCATCAGACATGTAATGCTTTACATTACTTTAAAACAACAAGGTCATTAGATATGTAATGCTTTACATTACTTTAAAACAACAAGGTCATCAGACATGTAATGCTTTACATTACTTTAAAACAACAAGGTCATTAGATATGTAATGCTTTACATTACTTTAAAACAACAAGGTCATCAGACATGTAATGCTTTACATTACTTTAAAACAACAAGGTCATTAGATATGTAATGCTTTACATTACTTCAAAAACAACAAGGTCATCAGACATGTAATGCTATACATTACTTTGAAAACAACAAGGTCATCAGAGATGTAATGCTTTACATTACTTAAAAACAACAAGGTCATCGGACATGTAATGCTTTATTTTACGAGGTATCTGTGGAACAGCAGAGGTGAAAGAAGGTACGGGCAGGTATAGGTCTCAACTACAGAATTAAAGTTAATTTAAAACTTTAACAAGGGTTATATTTTCTTTTCAAAAACAACAAATAACACATAGCAACATTCAACAACTTCCAGTAGGTCAAATAACAACGAAAGGCAGGTACGAATAGTTTTTCCCGTTCAGGGGTTTTTACCAAGTTTTGGGCTTCGAGTCCCACAATCACAATCCTTGAGTGATTAGCCCAACTTTACCAATGTACAAAATTGAACAGAGGGGCATAAAACCCCATCATGCCAAGGAGCACTAGCTCCTAATTACAATGTCAAGGAAAAGAGCAGAACCGCTCTCAATTTTTCAAGCCCATCAAAGGCTACAACAAACTTCACTTCTATCTGCCCTTAAGGCACACAATGAAATAGGGGTAATTAATACCCAACCTACGGGGCCTTCGCATGAAGAAAACAAAACATCAAGTTAAGTTCCTGGCCCAAAACAAAGGGGATGGAGGCGTAAATTTGCACTCCTAACTCTACATATTAAAACCTAGGTGGCTCTAGGCCTATACACAGGGGCTAGTCCCAAGCTAAGGAGGTGACTCCTCTGAAAGACTTAAACACTTTAAGGAAGAGTAAAAACAGTTAGAAAAGCGTAGTCACCTCAATTTTCAAAATGAAGGGGAACTCGAGAGGGTAAAGCACTCTCTATCCCCGAATTACAGTTCAAGAAATAGTTGTTTTCACATAGACAGAAAAAGGGATTTACATTTTAAGGAGATGGATTACATATTAAAGGTTTCGAACCTTCTCCGAGAGTTAAACTGCTGATAGCTGCCCGAAGAACGAGGTGCTTCCCGCCCCCTGCTACATATTCACATACACAGAGTAGATGTTATACTAGTGGCCCCCAGACAAGAAAATCAGCAGTTTTTATACCCTCGTGGAAAATTCGAGACCTTTCAAGAATGAGTAGACACACCCACCCAACTTGATTGGTAGACTAAGCATTACACATGGAAATTTGAAGAAGGAAGCTATGATTGGTGGAGAATTAATTACAGAAATTCGGGATTGGCTGAGTTCAAAACTGGCGGAAAGAAAGTATTAAAATTGCCAACCCACAAACCACAGAACAGAATTTAATAGAGGCAAAACTTAAGCATACAAAATTTCTGCAAGGGAGTTCATTCCATTGCACCAGAGTGCGTTATCATAGCTTTTGGTAGGGACATCTCTTAGAGAATGTCCAAACTTCTTGATACGGAGCAAACAAACACAAATCGAAATAGACACAGTTCAGAACACTTCAAAATTACAAAATCTACAGTAGTGACATCTTCCGAGAAAACGTTGAGTTAATACAGATTTTCAAGTTCAGAGTTTCTCCTGTAGAGGAGTTTCAATTGGCCCAAGATTTGAACTCGCGTCGCGGAGGTGTACCGCCCGGTACAGACTCCCCCCCCAAAAAAGTCCTTCCACGGGGTGACATCAAAAAAATGTTTTCTCCAAAACCAAGGCCAAATTTTTTGCAGACTGGTTGAAGAAGAATTTAGCAGAGAAAATACAATTTTTCAGTAGACGTAGGTCACTTAATTTGTTTGATAATGATGGGTGGGAATCGTTTAAATCCAGTTTTAGAATTTCTTTGTTGTTGTAGAATTGCGAAACAAAACATTAATTCATGGAAGTAAAATTTTTCTAAGTCCACCAAGGTTGATTGAAGCAGAAAATTATTGATAGTAGAAATAGAGTGTCCATGTAGCTTGAAGAAGTACATTAGCTGCCGATTACTTTGACGGCAAGACTTGCCGCTGCTGCCGTATCTAGAGGAGGCCGCTCGGACCCCTCGAGTACCCAGAGATACACCTTTCCCGCTACTATGAGAGGGGTAGTCGTGGTGAAGCACGCCGCAGACGCGACGATTGTTTACAGTCCTCGAGCAGTTTCCAGGTGGTGCGTCGCACATCAGCCTTGATCGGAAGGAGGACTCCGGCTCGCCGTACACTGGTTGACCTCACTGGAGTGGAGTGGGCCCGTACCCCACCTCAGTGGCGGTACGGCGCCGCACGGCTGCGGGAGCACTGAAACATTAAGATCTCGGAGGCAGAATTGTGTTGTAATATAATGTTTTAGGGTACTGTCTTGGAGTTGAGGCTGAGGGGCCAGCGGCGTGGAAACTTTATATTATTTTGCCACAGGTGTGGTTTAGCAGGAGGCGGGAGCGTGGTAATGGCCATATTGACGGGACAGCAGAGCAATTCTGGAGAGGATTTTACAAAATAGTACAAGGTAGATGGACAAACAGAGTGCAGAAGGCCATAAAAATAAAACCCAAAAGTTTAACCTTTGGGGCTCTTACTAGATGTTGAAGATCCAATGAGCAATTAATTTACACCGGTTTCACCTGAGACAGGTGAACACTAAATATTATCTCGGTGGCTGGGTTGCTCACTAACAATGTCACCAGCGTTAAAAAATCCAAGACGGTACACGGCCCATGAAATCTGGGGGCAAGCTTGCCCGCGGGAACACAATTCTTGACCATAACTTGGTCTCCTACATTTAAGTTGGTGGGCCTCCGTCCAGGATCATATCTTTCCCTAACCTTTTCATCAGAAATTTTAAGATTGGCCTTGGCCTTCTTCCATGATCTCTAATATTATCTGGAACTATTGCCTCTGGTAGAATATCACTAAGAGACTAAAGGTTAGCAAGCGGTGTGTTGGGTACGAACTTGAACATCAAGGAAGCTGGAGTAAACTTATGAGATTCATGAACCGCCGAATTCAAAGCAAAAGCTAACCAATGCAGGGACGTGTCCCACCTAGAATGATCTTCATGATGATAGGCAATAAGAGCCGACCTCAGATTACGAGTGACCCGTTCAGCTAGAGATGGTTGAGGTTACTAAGCCGAAGTAGTCACATGAGAGATGGACAAATCAAAACAGAATTTACGAAAGAGATTGGATGTGAAAGCATTAGCATTATCTGAAACAATATATTGACATGGATCAAAAGAAGCGAAAATGGAATTTAAACAAGAAATGGTGGACTGAGCGGTAGCCAGCTTAGTCGGAAATAACCAAGAAAATCGAGTGAAGCCATCAACACACACCAGGTTGAACTTGTTGGCATTCCCCTCTGACTGGGGGAAGGGTCCTACGTAATCGATGTAAAGACGTTCCATGGGGCGCGACGCTTGAGAAGACAAGAGCCCTTGTTTAGTGGACATCGTGGGTTTACTAAGCCAACAAGATTTACAAGCCTTTACCAATTCACGGATTTCTCCGTCCATACCCTCCCAAATGAACATTTCTCGAATCTTTTCTCTAGTTTTGAAGATACCTAAATGCCCCCCAATGGGGTCTCATGATAGTACTTGAAGTTCATGGACACGAGAACAGCTGGAACCACAACTTTCATCATCGTATCATGCCTCGACGGACAACATAGAACACCATTCCTCAGTACATAAGAGACGACGTGTTCCCCAGAAGAAAGGGTTTCCATTATCGGAGACATGGTCGGATCTTCACGTTGATATTTTTCAATATCCCTAAAGAGCATGGGAGCATCTGTTAGAATGGCATTAACCTCAGGTAGTATGGACTCGAGAGGTGAAGAGCTATCAACCTGTTCAGGGGTCTCTACCTCATTAGAAAACATACGGCTTAGTCCTTCTGCCACAATATTTTCAGTACCTCGTATGTGCCTAACATCAAATTGGAAGGCAGAAATACGGATGGCCCACCGGGCTATACGACCAGTACGACGCGGCCTACCTAAGACCCAACTTAAGGCTTAGTTGTCTGTCTCCAAGTCGAACTTGACATGTTCCAGATAGAGGCGGAACTTTTCTGGAGCAAACAAAACTGCTAAACCTTCAAGTTCGTAGATGGAATACTTGGATTCTTGAGCCGATAATGTCCTAGAGGCATAGGCGATGGGTCTCCTCCCTAGTTCAGTCTCTGGAAGAAGGACTGCAGCTACCGCCGACGACGACGCGTTGGTTTGGACGATGAATTTCTTCGAGAAATCTGGCATAGCGAGGACAGGAGCATTACAAAGGGCTAATTTGAGGTCTTCGAAAGCGGCTTGTTGAGAAGGCCCCCACTCGAATTTGGAGCCTTTCCTGCGGAGTAAGTTCACCATGCCTATGAACCTGGCAATCCCTTTGATGTCCTTGGGAGGTTCGAAATCACGGATGGCCTGGGTTCTAGAATGATCGACTACGACACCATCGGGCGACACAATGTGCCCTAGAAATGACGTAGAGGGCTTAGCGAATGCAACCTTTGACAACTTCACCGTTAACCCTGCCTTACGAAAGCGACTTAGGACCTCTTTCAGATGATCAAGATGTTCTTCAGTGGTCTGAGAAAACACGACATCATCAAGATAATGATACAAGTATTCAAATTTGATGTCCGGGAAGACCCTATCTAACAGTCTCGTAAGCACAGCTGCTCCCGTGGGGAGCCCGAAAGGCACGCGATTGTATTCATACAAGTTCCAATCCGTGGCAAACGCTGTCAGGTGTTTAGATTCCTCTGCAAGCGGTATCTGATTATACGCCTGATTAAGATCTAAGATGGTGAAGAACTTTGCTTTACGAAACCATGAAAAACAAGAGTGAAGAGTGAAGGTCTGGAAGGGGCACCGATTGTAACACCACCTTCCGATTGAGAGCTCTATAGTCAACCACAGGCCTGAAACCCCCCTGTGGTTTCAGGACTAGAAAAATAGGCGATGAATACGCCGACTTAGAGGGGCGAATAATACCATCTTTCAACATCTGATCTATGATTTCTTTCAGCGCCTTCATTATAGGTGGACATCCGGATGACGACAAATATGTAAATACCAAGTGAATGTATTGGAAAATCAAATGCTCCTCAATAAATTATGCCGGTGTGAGTTATGTATAAAAGAAAGCGGTAATCGGAGAGAAATTTAGGCGCAGGGATTCTTAGGTAATCAGATAAGAAGATGAATATTTGTGTTATTACTTAAGCTATTCGAGGACGGTTATAACCTCCAATGATATTCCGCCAATATCCCGCAGAATGGCCGATTAACGACTCTCTTGCTTTCTACCCAAGGAACAACCACGAATTTAAATGAATGATGAGGAAAATGGCAATACCTTACTTCTGTGCTGGCAAGCAGTCAGAGGCGTCGCCATGGTAACTCATATATTCGTTGTCGGTCTGTCGGTCACTCAATACAGAGCGTGGTATCGGCAGAAAATAGTAAATTTTTCCGTCATTTGAAGGGTAAGGTAAATTATGAACATAACGAAAGTTGTTTATAATGAAGAGACTTTTCACATACGGTCCACAGATTTTACAGGAAATCAATACCATAAGATAAAATGGAGGAAAACCATTGTGGTTTTCCTATAAAACCCCCATCTTTTCAAAGATTTTAAAATGATATGCATATCGAAACCTTCCTCGGGATGAGTATACTAAATATGAAGTTTGGTTGAGATCTATCCAGCCATTTTGACGTAATGGTGGAAGAGACAAACAGACAAACAAACTGAGAGACACGAAAAGTAAAAACCACCGATTCGGTCTTGAGTTGACCTAAAATGGATAAATATTTGAAAATTTGGCAAAACAAAAGGAAATACAGACAGTGGACCCCCTACAACTTTATTTATAAGATTTCTTCTACCCTGTTATGCCAAGTTCATTCCAAACAGCTCTGTTTGTTGATGCACCATCAATAACTACTCATTATTATTATTGTACCGGGCGGTACACCTCCACTCCGCTAATTTAAAATGTGCGCCTGTTGAAACTCCTCTGCTGGAGGAAGTCTGAACTTTATTGACAGTATTAATTTTCTACCGTCTCAGAAGATGTCACCACGTGGAAAATTTTGAGTTTTTGAACTGTGTCATTTTTGATGTGTTTTTGTTTCGCTTGAAGTAAGAAGTGTGAACTTTCTCTTCTAGAGGACACTACTGAAGATCTACAATAGTGCAACCTAGTGCGGAGTCAAAGAACTATTTTTTTGGAGAATATTTAATTTCAAGAGTTTGTTCTTTGTTAAATTTATTTCTGTCATTGTTTAAGTTGGCAATATTTACCCCTTTCTTCCCCTTGTGTTGAACCTAACCAATCCCGAATTTCTTAAATTAATTTCTATCCAATCAGATGTATCTTCCCCCAACTTGAATCTGTTGCGGGGTCCTATCCAATAAAGAGTTTGTGGGAGGGTGTTTTCTTTCCCCTAACGCCTAGAAACTTCCGCGAGAGTATTTAAACTGCTGATTTTTGGGTCTCTAGGCCACTTCTGTTCCATCTTTCAGTGTGTTAAGTACATTGCAGGGGGCGGGAAGCGCCTCTTTCTTCTCCTGCCGTTCAACACAAGGTAATGGCCGATTAATAACTTCTTTCTTTGCTAGCTCAGCAGTTTAACTTTCGGGGCGGGTTCTAAGCGTTCAACCATGTAACCTTTTCCTAAAATGTAACTTCCCTTTTCATCTATTCTCTTGTAAAACGACATATTGGGATAGAGAGTGCTAACCCTCTCGAGCTCCCACTCACATTGTCTTGAGGTGAACTTATTTTCTCGACCTATTTTTCGTTAATGTAAAACAAATTGTTCTTTTCTTAAGTCACCTCTTTAGCATGGGATTAGCCCTTGTATTAACGGCCTAGTGCCAAGTAGGTCTTAATCAAAGTGTATTAGGAGTGCAAGTTCGCCTCCTCTCAAATTGTTATTTTAGAGGTCATTTAATTAACCTGCTTTTCTTTTAATAGACCTCAGTAGATTGGGTATTTTACCCCTGTGTTTATGTCCGTTGAGGACAACTTGAAGGTGGAGTTTGGTGTGGCCTGGGAGAGGCTTAAATTTTGAGAGCGAGTGGCTCTTTTGAAAATTCTGGGTTGTATGCCTCATGGAGGTTTTTCAGTGTAATTTGGAGCAAGGGCTCCTAGGTATAAATGGGGTTTTCTCCCCCTCTGTTAAAACTTGTGTTTGAGGTAAAACTGAGCGGATTGCCCAAGCATTGTGAAGTCAGGGCGCAAAGCCCAAATTCTGTAAATATTGTAACTAACCCCTTTTGAATTGCTACTTTGTACCTGCCATGCTTGTTATTTCTTTGTTTTCGAAAAGAAAATATAACCTTGTTAACTTTTAAATTAATTTTACATTGCACTATAATTTCGTAGCTTGAAACCCATTCACACCCGCACCTTCTTTCACCTCTACCTACCACGGAAAAGTCCGTAACAAGTGGTAGCAGAGCGTGGTTGAATGGGTCTCAATTTAGCCCCTTTTGACGGCTAAATATTGTTTGTTCCGAACTCTAACTATTTTCCCTGTTGCTGGAATTTTTTTGTCTTTCAAAATTGGTCTGTCATCATGTCCGGCCCTCGCGATGTTCTCCTTCTTAACTATTTGCGTAAGGAGGAGTTGATCTATGAATTAACTATCAGAAATGTGCAATCTGGAGGCACGGTTGCAATAGACACTAACAAGCTTAGAGAGTCCCTTGATTTGCCCATTTCCATCCCCAATTTGGGAGAGAAAGAAATTGACGACTCTCTTTCCACGATCACGGAGAATATTACTGGGCTAGCTTCTGTAGTTAGTTTTTTTGATGAAAATGATCCGTCTCCGAATCAAATTAAGCGTGTGCAAGGCAGGCTATATCATTTTTCGAATAGGGTTAACGATCTGTTGTCTCTAAAACTGAATGATGTTCAGAGGAAGGAAGCTAGTACGCTCCTGGAAAATATTTCCGAATTATCTAGTAAGGTCACTCAATTGTTAACTGGGGAAGTTCCTCCCAAATCTGATCAACCCACCATAGTAAATGCAGGTAGTGAGGAAGCGCCTCCCAAGGGAGAAGTTAATAGAATAACCGTTGCTGCTCAAACTATCCCTGCCCCATTGGACAACGAGTCTGAACGCCGTGCATCGCTGAGTAACATCCGTTCTGAATTAACTTCCTTGCCATTGAAACCTTTACCTACTATGTCACCCGGGTTTAGTAGCTTGCCTCATCCATTGGCAATGTTGCTCAGAGGTATTGTAACAGTAAATTTGGTACTTTGGTAGAGATGAGACGCAGGGCGTGTACCAGTCGCTGAAGTGCATACAGAGAGAGAGGGTTTTGTTTAAAAGAAATCCTAAAAACTTTGTTTCAGAGTTTATTAAAAGATTGAAATTAATATCACCTCTGTACAGCGTATACAGTCGAAAATTTTCCTCGTCTTATGGCTGGCGATGTCCTTAGATTCCGGCAGCTCCATTTTCCATAGCAGCGAACCACCATTCGTCCCCCGATGGAAGTTCTAGAAGATCTATTCGGTGTTTTGAAGATCCATGGCGTCGAGGTAGTCCTTGTAAATGGTGAACATGAATGAACATCGTTCAGCTCTGGGCGAGTTAGTGCAAAGGCTGCTTCTGCACAGATGATAGAGTGTTTATAAATGCTTTTGACAAAGTCCAAACACAAATGTCTCGGTGAAATGTCACTTAACTTTATCACGTGTCAAGTGAAAGAAACATTCACAAAATAAAGTCCACTCGGAACTGATTGTCAAGTTTAAAGTTACTGAAAGTTTGTTGCACCTATGACAACATGAAGTAAGTTCATTGAAGCACTGTTCAATTTAAATGAAATAAAGATGTTCCGCTCGTGAATCAAACTCGTTCACGTGTTGAAACCAAAAGACGAAATTAACTGAGTACTGACAGTCCTTGGTTTGACTGTCCATAAACTAAATGTACACTGTTCATTAGAATGGAAATGCACTGTTCATTAAAATAGAGATGCGCTGTTCACACCTGCACAGTTCACAGTTCATGACCACAGCTTACGGATTGGTAAATTAAATTTGGATTAAACACAGTTTATAACTTAAAGTATCGAGTCCTCGGCAAGGAGCAATCAGATTCAAGTCCATAAAATTTCAATTTCGAACACTCGAAAATGTTTGCGGGTCTCGGACACTCGTATAGAGTAACAGTCAATAAATAATGTCCAGACGATACACAATTCACCTCACGTCCTATCGGAGTAAAAGGTTGTCACAATATAAGGAAATCTGAATAAGTCCACATTCAACGTGACTATATTAAAGTCCACGAACTTGAAACTTAGCAGCGGCTTCACGCTCGATTACCACACCCGCGAACTGACGGTGCGAATACTACAGTCTAATGTGCTTATAGAAATCCCGGCCACAAACTGGTATCATATTCCGCAGCGCACTGCTGCTCACTATAACATGCTGCAACACACACTCACATTCCCTTTCACTGATCTGCTGAGCGAAGCAGCACGTATTTATATTTGATCCGAAACTCGTAGAACATTCTCCATCAATCCAGGTTTCGTAGTGCAGCGAGGCATGCTGTGACGTCACCCGCTCACTACGTCACCCGCGCGCAGCTGTCGCTCGCTGTCGAGTTAGTTCTTCGTAAGCGTTCCGGAGCATAACACGTAAGTTTAAGATTTTCATAACGGGGACTTAGTCTGTACCGCCGTTACCGGTACAGTATATCTAAGTTTTCCGTTAATACCACCAGTGACGTAATTTCATTTTTAAGATTTCTAGTGGAATTTCAGGATCATGCCCTTGTTTTTTCTCTTTCTCCATGTCAAATCTTGCAAATTATCTATCCGTATGCTATTGGTATTCTCTCTGATAAAATCGTAAGAGCCATTGCCGAGCAATCATCTATTGAGGATTTCCATGCCCATTTGCTAGCTAACTTCATCCCTGCTAGGGCCAGGTCCTCCCTTATTCAGAAGTACTATTATCGTGTACAGCGCTTGGATGAAAACCTGGCTGATTTCATACAGGACATTAAGTTTTATACTAGGGTGTTTGCCCTTCATTTTCCTGAAGATCAGATTGTACAGGCTATTTTAGAGGGAATTTCACCTCCCTATAGGTCATATTTGTGTTTCGCGGCGTGCCCGCAAACTTTCTCGGAACTTGAAGCATTGGCCGTCTCAGCGGAAGGAGTTAGATACGCCGATTCTTTGCGTGTCGCGAAAGAACCCCCGCCTTCCATTAGTAATACTCGGCCTCCACCTCGCCGATCAGTCACCCCCCGTAAATGTTATGCTTGCGGGTCGCCTGACCATCTGCGCAATAAGTGTCCTCCGATCAAAACTAGTAGGGCAAATAATGGAGCTGGTTCATCACAAGGCTGTTTTAAATGTGGGGCTTTCTCACATATCGCAAAGAATTGTCCCAATTCGAATAGCACCCCCTCCTGCTCAACTTCTGGGGTAACTTCCAACAACAATCAAAAGTGACTAGTGGCTGCGGCTGAGTCAACTAATTCTGCTTCCCAAGGCTCAGCCCCTGGCAAAAAGGTCGAGAATTCAGGGAACGATAAGTCTTCGAATACATCTTTTGAATGCCCCAAAGAGTGTCTTAGGATTGCGGCGGCTACCCCCGCACCTGTTCCTTTTCTTAAGATTGAGTTAAATAACGAGCCTATAACAGCTCTCTTAGATTCAGGCAGTGTTTGTTCGATTATTTCGGCTGAATGGTATTCTAAATTGAAAGCTATTTGTAAACTACCTGACTACGTCTCATCTTCTATTCAATATGTTTCGGCTAATTCATCTCCATTAGAAATTCTAGGTTCCGTACTGGTCAAAATTCGTATTTTTAAGTTTACTTGGAAAATTAAATTGGTTGTGGCTAAGCACCTGTCTTGCCCCATTATATTGGGAGCTGACTTTATTTCTCACACTGGTCTTGTGCTCGATCTCCAGTCTAGGTCGTGCACATTCAAATTTGCTTCTAGTTGTAAAATACCACTATTAAAGTGTAATTCTGTGTCATGTTCTTCTATTTCGCCTACCCAGGATGAGATGTTGTTAGACCTTAGACATCTACCTGAGGAGCAGGCTGATAGTATTCGTAAATTATGTCAGTCATTTCCAGAGGTGTTCTCTGATACTCTTGGTGTTACTGACCTTATTGAATACAAAATTGAGGTCACGGATTCGATTCCTGTCCGTTTTCCACCTTATAGGCTATCTCCACCTAAAATGAAGGCTCTGAAAGAAATTATCGATCAGATGTTGAAGGATGGTATTATTAGGCCCTCTAAGTCGGCGTATTCATCGCCTATTTTTCTAGTCCCGAAACCCCAAGGAGGCTTCAGGCCTGTCATTGATTACAGGGCTCTCAATCGGAAGGTGGTGTTGCAATCTGTGCCCCTTCCTGACCTTCATTCTTGCTTTTCATGGTTTCGTAAGGCCAAGTTCTTCACTATCTTGGACTTGAATCAGGCCTATAATCAAATTCCCCTTGCCGAAGAGTCTAAACACCTTACAGCGTTTGCCACGGACTGAAATTTATACGAATACAACCGCGTGCCTTTCGGGCTCCCCACGGGGGCAGCTGTGCTCACTAGGCTACTAGATAGGGTCTTCTCCGACATCAAATTCGAGTACTTATATCACTATTTAGATGATGTCGTCGTATTTTCAGAGACTTTTGAAGAACATCTAGATCATTTGCGAGAAGTTCTCGATCGCCTTCGTAAGGCTGGGTTAACTGTTAAGTTGTCCAAGGTTGCCTTTGCTAAGCCCTCTATGTCATTCCTAGGGCATATTGTGTCACCCGATGGTGTAGCAGTCGATCATTCTAGAACACAGGCCATCCGTGATTTTAAACCTCCCAAGGACATTAAGGGTATCGCCAGGTTCATTGGTATGGTGAATTTCTTCAGGAAGTTCATTCCTAACTTTGCTAATAGAGCGGCGCCCTTAAACCTTCTTCGTAGGAAAGGTATCAAATTCGAGTGGGGACCTTCTCAACAAGCCGCTTTTGAAGACCTTAAATTAGCACTTTGTAATGCCCCTGTGCTTGCTATGCCTGATTTCTCGAAGAAATTCATCGTCCAAACCGACGCGTCGTCGTTAGCAGTAGCTGCAGTCCTTCTTCAAGAGACTGAACTAGGGAGGCGACCTATCGCCTATGCCTCTAGGACCTTGTCGGCTCAAGAAGCCAAGTATTCCATCTATGAGCTCGAAGGTTTGGCAGTCTTATTCGCCTTAGAAAAGTTCCGTCTCTATCTGGAACACGTCAAATTCGACCTGGAGACAGATAATCAAGCATTAAGCTGGGTCTTAGGTAGGCCGCGCCGTACTGGTCGTATAGCCCGCTGGGCTATTCGTATTTCCGCCTTCCAGTTTGATGTTTGACATATCAGAGGTACCGAAAATGTTGTTGCTGATGGACTCAGCCGTATGCTTCATAACGACGTCGAGACCCACGAACCGGTCGACAGTTCATCACCTCCCGAGTCCATACTATCTGGTGTTAATGCCATCTTAACAGATGCTCCCATGATTTTTAGGGATATTGAGAAATACCAACGTGAAGATCCGACGCTGGCTCCGATAATGGAAACCCTTTCTTCTGGGGAACATGTTGTCCCTTATGTTCTGAGGAATGGTGTTCTATGTTGCCCTTCGAGGCATGATAGGATGATGAAAGTTGTCGTTCCAGCTGTTCTGGTACCTATGATCTTCAAGTATTATCATGAGACCCCACTAGGAGGGCATCTGGGTATCTTTAAAACTCGTGAGAAGATTCGTGAAATGTTCATCTGGAAAGGTATGGACGGTGAAATCCGTGAACTTGTAAAAGCTTGTAAATCTTGTTTGCTCAGTAAACCCACCATGTCCACCAAGGTAGGCCTTTTGTCTTCGCATCAAGCGTCGCGCCCCATGGAACGTCTGTATATCGATTATGTAGGACCCTTCCCCCAGTCAAAGGGTAATGCTAACAAGTTCATCCTTGTGTGCGTAGATGGTTTTACCCGATTTTCTTGGTTATTTCCGACTAAGCTGGCTACCGCTCAGTCTACCATTACCTGCTTAAATTCTATTTTTGCTTCTTTTGGTCCGTGTCAATATATTGTATCTGATAATGCTAAGGCTTTTACATCTAATTTATTTCGTAAATTCTGTTTTGACTTATCAATCTCTCATGTAACTACTTCTGCTTATTACCCTCAACCATCTCTGGCTGAACGGGTTAACCGTAATCTCAGGTCCGCACTTATTGCCTATCATCATGAAGATCATTCCCGGTGGGACACGTCCCTGCATTGGATAGCTTTTGCTTTGAATTCGGCGGTTCATGAATCTCACAAGTTTACTCCAGCTTCTTTGATGTTCAAGTTTGTTCCCAACTCGCCGCTCTCTAACCTCTGGTCTCTGAATGACATTCTACCCGAGACAATAGATCCGGATAACATTAAAGATCTTTGGAAGAAGGCTAAAGCCAATCTTAAAGTGTCTCATGAAAAGGTTAGGGAAAGGTATGATCGTGGACGGAGACCCACCCCTTTGAAGGTAGGTGACCAGGTGATGGTCAAGAATTTTGTTCCCGCGGGCAAGCTTGCCCCCAGATTTCATGGGCCATGCATCATTCTCGATTTTCTTACGCCGGTTACCTTGTTAGTAAGCAATCCAGCCACCGAGAGGATATTTAGGGTTCACCTGTCACAGGTGAAACCAGTGTAAATTTTGTGTCAACTTGCTTCATATAATTTGATAGGAATATGAAGGTTATATTTTTTTGAGTTCCACTCTTAAGGCATTCTGCTCCTTCTATTTTATTTTATATGTAAGCATTTCTTGTAAACCTCCCCGATTGTTAAACTGCCATCCTGTCCTTACCTCGGCCATTACCACGCTCCCGTCTCCTGCTTCAATACACACAGTGGCTTAACTTAGGCCATGGATATTTGCACGCCGCTGGCCCCTCAACCTCTCCACAAACCTGTACCCTCAAAGAAGATGATAGTCCAACACAATTCTGCCGCCAAGCTTTAATGTTTCAGTGCCCCCGCAGCCGCGCGGCGCCGTGCAGCTACTGGAGCAGAGGACGGGCCCCCTCGGCCCCAGCGAGGACGACGTGTGCACGGCGAGCCGGAGCTCTCCTCCCGGCCAAGGCTGATGTGCGGCGCACGACCTGCTACTTGCCCGCAGCCTGTATATGTCCACCGCGGGCGCGGAGTGCTTCAACACCTCTGCTCCCCTCATAGTGCGGGCGAGCGGTATATCAGGGTACTTGAGGGGTCCGAGCGGCCTCCTTTGGACGCAAGCCGCAACGGCCGGTCTGGCAATCCCACTTCATCACCATCTACTACATGAACAGATACCATAAGTAATGACTACACTTGGGAATTCAACTGCAATATTTGGTGGACTTTGAAATTTTTTTTCCTTCACTTTCAAGTATAAAAAGTTATCTTCAGAAATTCAATTTCTACAAATATAAAGACTTTACTTGATCTGCAACAACAAATTTTGAAACCAAATCAACCCCAAATTAAGAAAATCTTATAAATTTTTTGGCAATCAATCTTCATACCCACAGCATAACTTGGACCTTGTTTCAAACTGATTTCATGGGTCTTCCCTGGAGGAACTTTTGGGGGGGGGGGGAGGTCTGTACCGGGCGGTACACCTCCACTCCGCTAATTTAAAATGTGCGCCTGTTGAAACTCCTCTGCTGGAGGAAGTCTGAACTTTATTGACAGTATTAATTTTCTACCGTCTCAGAAGATGTCACCACGTGGAAAATTTTGAGTTTTTGAACTGTGTCATTTTTGATGTGTTTTTGTTTCGCTTGAAGTAAGAAGTGTGAACTATCTCTTCTAGAGGACACTACTGAAGATCTACAATAGTGCAACCTAGTGCGGAGTCAAAGAACTATTTTTTTGGAGAATATTTAATTTCAAGTGTTTGTTCTTTGTTAAATTTATTTCTGTCATTGTTTAAGTTGGCAATATTTACCCCTTTCTTCCCCTTGTGTTGAACCTAACCAATCCCGAATTTCTTAAATTAATTTCTATCCAATCAGATGTATCTTCCCCCAACTTGAATCTGTTGCGGGGTCCTATCCAATAAAGAGTTTGTGGGAGGGTGTTTTCTTTCCCCTAACGCCTAGAAACTTCCGCGAGAGTATTTAAACTGCTGATTTTTGGGTCTCTAGGCCACTTCTGTTCCATCTTTCAGTGTGTTAAGTACATTGCAGGGGGCGGGAAGCGCCTCTTTCTTCTCCTGCCGTTCAACACAAGGTAATGGCCGATTAATAACTTCTTTCTTTGCTAGCTCAGCAGTTTAACTTTCGGGGCGGGTTCTAAGCGTTCAACCATGTAACCTTTTCCTAAAATGTAACTTCCCTTTTCATCTATTCTCTTGTAAAACGACATATTGGGATAGAGAGTGCTAACCCTCTCGAGCTCCCACTCACATTGTCTTGAGGTGAACTTATTTTCTCGACCTATTTTTCGTTAATGTAAAACAAATTGTTCTTTTCTTAAGTCACCTCTTTAGCATGGGATTAGCCCTTGTATTAACGGCCTAGTGCCAAGTAGGTCTTAATCAAAGTGTATTAGGAGTGCAAGTGCGCCTCCTCTCAAATTGTTATTTTAGAGGTCATTTAATTAACCTGCTTTTCTTTTAATAGACCTCAGTAGATTGGGTATTTTACCCCTGTGTTTATGTCCGTTGAGGACAACTTGAAGGTGGAGTTTGGTGTGGCCTGGGAGAGGCTTAAATTTTGAGAGCGAGTGGCTCTTTTGAAAATTCTGGGTTGTATGCCTCATGGAGGTTTTTCAGTGTAATTTGGAGCAAGGGCTCCTAGGTATAAATGGGGTTTTCTCCCCCTCTGTTAAAACTTGTGTTTGAGGTAAAACTGAGCGGATTGCCCAAGAATTGTGAAGTCAGGGCGCAAAGCCCAAATTCTGTAAATATTGTAACTAACCCCTTTTGAATTGCTACTTTGTACCTGCCATGCTTGTTATTTCTTTGTTTTCGAAAAGAAAATATAACCTTGTTAACTTTTAAATTAATTTTACATTGCACTATAATTTCGTAGCTTGAAACCCATTCACACCCGCACCTTCTTTCACCTCTACCTACCACGGAAAAGTCCGTAACAAGTGGTAGCAGAGCGTGGTTGAATGGGTCTCAATTTAGCCCCTTTTGACGGCTAAATATTGTTTGTTCCGAACTCTAACTATTTTCCCTGTTGCTGGAATTTTTTTGTCTTTCAAAATTGGTCTGTCATCATGCCCGGCCCTCGCGATGTTCTCCTTCTTAACTATTTGCGTAAGGAGGAGTTGATCTATGAATTAACTATCAGAAATGTGCAATCTGGAGGCACGGTTGCAATAGACACTAACAAGCTTAGAGAGTCCCTTGATTTGCCCATTTCCATCCCCAATTTGGGAGAGAAAGAAATTGACGACTCTCTTTCCACGATCACGGAGAATATTACTGGGCTAGCTTCTGTAGTTAGTTTTTTTGATGAAAATGATCCGTCTCCGAATCAAATTAAGCGTGTGCAAGGCAGGCTATATCATTTTTCGAATAGGGTTAACGATCTGTTGTCTCTAAAACTGAATGATGTTCAGAGGAAGGAAGCTAGTACGCTCCTGGAAAATATTTCCGAATTATCTAGTAAGGTCACTCAATTGTTAACTGGGGAAGTTCCTCCCAAATCTGATCAACCCACCATAGTAAATGCAGGTAGTGAGGAAGCGCCTCCCAAGGGAGAAGTTAATAGAATAACCGTTGCTGCTCAAACTATCCCTGCCCCATTGGACAACGAGTCTGAACGCCGTGCATCGCTGAGTAACATCCGTTCTGAATTAACTTCCTTGCCATTGAAACCTTTACCTACTATGTCACCCGGGTTTAGTAGCTTGCCTCATCCATTGGCAATGTTGCTCAGAGGTATTGTAACAGTAAATTTGGTACTTTGGTAGAGATGAGACGCAGGGCGTGTACCAGTCGCTGAAGTGCATACAGAGGGAGAGGGTTTTGTTTAAAAGAAATCCTAAAAACTTTGTTTCAGAGTTTATTAAAAGATTGAATTTAATATCACCTCTGTACAGCGTATACAGTCGAAAATTTTCCTCGTCTTATGGCTGGCGATGTCCTTAGATTCCGGCAGCTCCATTTTCCATAGCAGCGAACCACCATTCGTCCCCCGATGGAAGTTCTAGAAGATCTATTCGGTGTTTTGAAGATCCATGGCGTCGAGGTAGTCCTTGTAAATGGTGAACATGAATGAACATCGTTCAGCTCTGGGCGAGTTAGTGCAAAGGCTGCTTCTGCACAGATGATAGAGTGTTTATAAATGCTTTTGACAAAGTCCAAACACAAATGTCTCGGTGAAATGTCACTTAACTGTATCACGTGTCAAGTGAAAGAAACATTCACAAAATAAAGTCCACTCGGAACTGATTGTCAAGTTTAAAGTTACTGAAAGTTTGTTGCACCTATTACAACGTGAAGTAAGTTCATTGAAGCACTGTTCAATTTAAATGAAATAAAGATGTTCCGCTCGTGAATCAAACTCGTTCACGTGTTGAAACCAAAAGACGAAATTAACTGAGTACTGACAGTCCTTGGTTTGACTGTCCATAAACTAAATGTACATTAGAATGGAAATGCACTGTTCATTAAAATAGAGATGCGCTGTTCACACCTGCACAGTTCACAGTTCATGACCACAGCTTACGGATTGGTAAATTAAATTTGGATTAAACACAGTTTATAACTTAAAGTATCGAGTCCTCGGCAAGGAGCAATCAGATTCAAGTCCATAAAATTTCAATTTCGAACACTCGAAAATGTTTGCGGGTCTCGGACACTCGTATAGAGTAACAGTCAATAAATAATGTCCAGACGATACACAATTCACCTCACGTCCTATCGGAGTAAAAGGTTGTCACAATATAAGGAAATCTGAATAAGTCCACATTCAACGTGACTATATTAAAGTCCACGAACTTGAAACTTAGCAGCGGCTTCACGCTCGATTACCACACCCGCGAACTGACGGTGCGAATACTACAGTCTAATGTGCTTATAGAAATCCCGGCCACAAACTGGTATCACATTCCGCAGCGCACTGCTGCTCACTATAACATGCTGCAACACACACTCACATTCCCTTTCACTGATCTGCTGAGCGAAGCAGCACGTATTTATATTTGATCCGAAACTCGTAGAACATTCTCCATCAATCCAGGTTTCGTAGTGCAGCGAGGCACGCTGTGACGTCACCCGCTCACTACGTCACCCGCGCGCAGCTGTCGCTCGCTGTCGAGTTAGTTCTTCGTAAGCGTTCCGGAGCATAACACGTAAGTTTAAGATTTTCATAACGGGGACTTAGTCTGTACCGCCGTTACCGGTACATCTCCCCCTCCTCCTGGGGAAAAGAAAATTCGATAGGATTTTCTTTTAATGATATTCTCTCCTAAAATATTTCTTTAGGTTGGCTGCATTGTAAATGCCCTCGATGCTTTCATCCAGTTTCTTGATTTTGTATGCCCCGTTCTCGAGAACCTCTGCAATCCTATATGGTCCTACATAAAGCGGGCAAAACTTTGCATAAATGCGAAGTTCGGGATGTGAAACAGCTGGTTTTCTTATCAAAACATAATCATTGACCCTAATTGGTTGTCGAAACGCGCGGTTTCGGTATCGGTTCTCTCTGATTCTAGCAGCGTGTCTGAGCTTCTCCCTTGTTGCGTCCACGCGAGTCTGATGAGTAATTGCTGGATCTTGAGGTGATGGTAATACTTGGTCCCATGGCCTGTCAGGCATGACATCTCTATGTACAGTCATGGGGATGTCCTGCGTAGACTCATGAACAGTTGAATTTACACATTGCTGCATCACAGGTAAGACTTCGATCCATTTCCAGTGTTGAGTTCTGCAATACAAACGGCAAAACCTTGCAATCTCGCGCATGATTCTCTCAGCGGGATTAGCCTCTGGGTGTCGAATAGAATTCATAATGTGTCTTATACCGAGTTCTTCAAGTACTGTTTGGAACTCCATAGATGTAAATTGGGGTCCATGATCGGTGAGTAGGAACTCCGGTTTTCCCATCTCTGGAATAATGTTTTTCTTGATCCTTCGGAGGATGTTTCCAGCATTAGCCTTCTGTATGGGCAATAGCATCGTATACTTAGAGAAGACATCTACTGCCACCACAATGTGCCTGTTGCCGCGGTTCGCGTTGGGGAGTGGCCCGTATAGGTCTAAAGCCAATATTTCACCAGGTTTTTCGGGAAGAAGTGGCTTTGGAAACTCCCTCAACAATCTATTATTAGGCTTAGTTCGTTGGCAGACATCACAAGTTCGGAGAATGTTTCTAATATCACGTCTCATGTACTCCCAAGTGAACTTTTCCTTTATGATCATCATTACTTTATCCGTGCCGGCATGTCCAGATATTGAATGACAGTGCCAGATAATGTTGGACCTTAAGCGTGGAGGAGCATAAATTCGGCGTTTGGTTTTGGCATGATCAAGATACTTATACAGTAATCCATCATGAAAGCAAAAAGATTGAGCCAACATTGAGATGCGAAAATAGTCATCGTCATTTGCAGGAATCAAACCCTTAAAAAATCTAATCAATTCTCGGGACTTCCTATCTCTCCCCTGTGCTTGAGGTAAGTACTGTAATTTCCTAAGAAATTCCTCATCTTCGTTGCTCATGACTTCTATGTGATGACTAGTGACGACATCGACTGGATTGCGGCTTAAAGCATCAGCTAGGATGTTCTTCCTTCCTGGTCTGTGAATAACAGTTATGTTGAACTGCTGAATAAAAAGTGCCCACCGGGTTACTCTCTCGCTAGTTAGATCAGAAGACATGATAAATGTGAGGGCTTTGTGATCCGTGTAGATGGTCACGGGATACCCATATATAATCTTCCTCCAGTACAACAAGGAATATACAATAGCAAGAGCCTCAAGTTCCGTAATAGTATAGGACCTCTCATGTGGTCTCAACTTCCTGCTCATGAATGAAATAAAGATGCGAACATCAGGCTTCTCAGGATCGATTTGGTACAGCGCTGCACCGATGCCTACGGAGCTGGCGTCGCACTCAAGGCAAAAGGGCCATTCAAAGTTAGGATATGCTAACTGTACGCTTCCCTGAAGCATCTTCTTTGTTTCGGAAAAAGCCTCCTCGCATTCTTTTGACCATTTCCACTTATTATTTTTCTTGAGCAGCAGCTGCAAGGGTGCTACCGTTTTGGTGTAATCTGGGCAATGCTGTGCAAAGAACTGACATAGTCCCAGAAATTGTCTCACATGTTTAATTTTTGTGGGTTTCGGGAAATCCAAAATACTTTGAATCTTGGCCGGATTAGGCTTGATCCCGTCTCCACTAATGAGGTGACCCAAGAACAGTACCTCTGTCTTAAAAAACTGGCTTTTACAGGCATTTATCTTAAAATTTTTGGTTTTGAGTTCGTCGAGTACCTTATTAACGTCTTCAATGTGTTGCTCTAAGGACTCCGAAGCTATTAGGATATCATCAACATAAATCGTTGCGATTTTTTTAATCTCATCGGATAATTGATTCTCAAGAGCCCTGATGAGAACTGCCCCTGAATTCTTGATCCCGAAAGGGAGACGATTGAATGCATATGTAATGTTTTCGAAAATGAAGCCTGTAAATTTCCTGCTATCCTCCGCCAATAAGATGTGAAAATAAGATGACGGCATGTCCATAGTAGAGAAGAGTTTCATGCCTCTAAATTTCCGGATGACATCCCTGAGTGAAGGTGGGTGGTCATGTTCCAATACAAGCCTGTCATTGAGCATGCGCGCGTCTAGGCACACACGCAGACTGCCATTCGGTTTTTTTTAAAATAGCCAAGGGGTTTAGATACGGAGTGACACATTTAGAAATGATACCATTATTTTCCATTTCCTTTATCACAATCCTGGCTTCCTCTCGGTACTTCTCAGGAACTGGATAGGGCCGTTTTTTATAAGGAGAGGTGTCCTTGACATTCAATTGGTATTCAAAATCTCTAATAACGCCTGGTTTGTCATCAAAAACTTCAGGGAATTTCTCAAATATTTGTTGAGTCGCTTCTGCCACGCGGGAATCGAACTCTGGGCTTTCAGCCGCACTGGTGAGAAATATGAAGTGATCACGACCTTCGTCGAACACATCCTCAACAATGGGCACTTCCTGGCCCTCGACGGGTCCCTCTTGACCGGGTCTACCCTCTTCGCAATCTATTTCATCGGCAGGCAAAGCATCGCTCATCTTGCCTCCGGTTTCTATGAATGGGGTACCCAGACCTTGGCACTTCAGATTATTACAGTATACCAGCTGCAACTCTACAGAATCGATATCAAAAAATCGTATGACGTTGGCAGGATAATCAATGATTCCCCCATACTTGGCTAGGAAATCTGACCCTAGGATGACGTTGAATTTCATTGGCGAAATAACTAGGAATATATGCTCGAACTGGACACCTTCAATGTCAAATGTAACAAAAGCTTGAAATTTACATTTGATATGCTTGTCCGGTACTATCCCTTTAATTTTAATCTGTGCGACTGGTATCAATAACATGTCTTCTCCTCCTTTCAACATTTCAATTAACCTCTCAGACATTAACGAAGCTTGAGCTCCAGAATCGATTAAGGCAGTTACATAAAGGGTATCCAAAGTAATACTAATAACTGGAAGGCTTCGTTGGACCTTCGGTGTTGTAGGAGTGGGATCTTCATACAAGAGATCCGAGTCATCCAAGTACCAGTAATTAATATTAGTGACACAAATTATTTCCCCTCTACTACGGTTTTCAGGCAATCTTATTGTTGTGTTGTCGAAGTTTTTTTTATTGCGCCTGTCGATTCAGGGTTGGTCGCAGGCGTCGTGTTCTGTCTTCTGGCATGCTCTTGATATTCTAAAGAGGTAGCGCCAGGTAATCCTTCATCCCGGTTTCGATTCTGGATATATTCGCGAGTTTCTCTCCATCTTCTTTCGATCTCGGCTCTCGGCGAATCTCTATCTCGAGTAAGTGATTCGGTAGGTTTCTTCCACGTTTGAGTACGTCTATAAGGCGCACTGTGCCTGTATGGACGTCTCCTAAATCGTTGGAAATGAGATAACGGATCTCTCCGTGGTTCTACTTCCTCACGGGGTTCGGGATTCGATCTCGGCGGGTTATTAACTTCGACATGGTTAGTTGCAACCTCTTTCGTCTTAGTAACCCTAGGTAGATTTTGTGTATGGGCAGTGTCAAGTTTCCTTAATAAATCATCAAGTTGTTCTAGGTCTTGAACATTGGCTGCCACAAGAATTTCTTGTACGTGCGCCGGAAATTGTAAAGTTACTACTTGTATTAACTCCTGTTCTGGCAAAGGAGGATCAAAGAACTGCATCTTCTTTAATTGGGCAATGAGAAAATCAGAATATCGTGAAGAATTAATAGCTGTGTTGTATCTCCTAGAGTATAATTGTAACTTAATCAAATGCTGAATTTCCGAATTCCAAAACCTCTTCAACAAGGCTTCCTTGAACTCATCATAGGTTTTAATGTTAAATTTAAATGCTGTGTACCAATTTAGTGCTTTCCCTTCCAATAATCTAGACGCTATCCTCAATTGATGATCGGATCGTACTTTATTCTCTTGAAAGTACTCTTCAATATTGAGAAGGAATTCTTTCGCTGTGTACTCTTCCTTTCCGGAAAATTTTGCAGGTTTATCGTCTGATAATTTTAAAACAGTGGAAATGCTAGAAGTATCTCCACTAGACCCTTGACACTGGTGTGTAGACACCTCCTTCTCCACCTGAGAGATTCTATTATCAATCGTCTCTATTTTTCCTTGCAATTCGACCTTGATAGTCTTAACTTGCCCACGGATGGAGTTTTCCACACTCTGGACTTCCTTTTCGAGGTCCTGCTTCACTTCATTTACATCGCGGCCTATGCGAATGATTTGAGTATGTGCGCTATCTAATTGGTTTTTTACATGCTTATCTGTTTCCTCCTGCCTTGTTTTAAGTAAATTGACTTCATTACTTATTTTCTGAAAGTTAGTCTTAAAAGGTTCATGGCTGTTATCCTGAATAGAGGCTATTTTTGCTTGTGCCTGTGATAATTGACCATGAGATTCTTTAAATTCTGCCTTTAAGCTTTCAACTTCCTTAATCAATTGATGTGAGGTAGGAAAAGAAGCTTTTAAGTCTTCAACTATTTGTAGTTTAAGGTCCTGTTTTACTGTTTCTAAGTCATGGGTGAGGCGTTCGTTTATTTCCGTAAACTTAGAATTAATCTTCGCATTAGTTTCTGAGAATCGTTTTTCAATCTCGGAACCAGCTTTAGTAAGCCTATTTTCCAAATTAGCATTAACTTCGGTAAACTTGGTATTAATTACTTTAGTTACTTGTGTGATACGACTTTCTAAGTTGGCTGTAGTTGCGGTACTGGTCTCATTGATACGAGTGTTAATATCATTAATACGAGATTCTAAAGAGGTACCTAATTGAGCAGTTGCAGCATTGGCCTCATCAATACGAGTGTTAATCTCAGTAATACGAGATCCTAAAGTAGTACCTAATTGAGCAGTTACGGCATTGGCCTCGTTAATACGGGCTTGTAAATCAGCACCTAATTGAGCAGTTGCAGCATTGGCCTCAGTAATACGAGCTTGTAAATCAGCACCTACTTGAGCAGTTGCAGCATTGGCCTCAGTAATACGAGCTTGTAAATCAGCACCTACTTGAGCATGCGATTTGGCGATACGTTCATTTAAGCTAATCTTAAGAGCTTCAATAGCAGCTAAAATATTTTCCATTTTGATGGTAATGTATTTAAACCAAGCAACAAGAAAATCATAAATCACTTAAAAAGAATTCAGATATCACCATTATTGTCCAATGGTTAAAAGTTCATGTTCAAAGTCATTCAAACATTCCCAAAAAGAAAAATCTCCAAGAAATTTAACACACAAAAATGATCCCATATCATTGATAACACTTCTTATTATAGAGAAGTTAAATCTTGTTAGAAAGTTCACTGTAATATTAATAGTTATTCCACATAAAGCACTGGAAATGTATCTGAATTAAATTACTAAGTCACACGATTTTAGTGCGATTTTGTCTATCACTGCACTTCTTAATTATTACTAGTACTTCAAAATTGAGCTTAGAATGGTTAAGTGTCAATTTAATGTCTACTGCACTCATAATTAAGTTCTGATATTACTGAAGCGCTAATTTCTAATTTTACTGCACTCCAAAATCGGCCCCGATACGACTGGGGCGCCAATTTCTACCCCTCTCCTCTGTAACAGTAAATTTGGTACTTTGGTAGAGATGAGACGCAGGGCGTGTACCAGTCGCTGAAGTGCATACAGAGGGAGAGGGTTTTGTTTAAAAGAAATCCTAAAAACTTTGTTTCAGAGTTTATTAAAAGATTGAAATTAATATCACCTCTGTACAGCGTATACAGTCGAAAATTTTCCTCGTCTTATGGCTGGCGATGTCCTTAGATTCCGGCAGCTCCATTTTCCATAGCAGCGAACCACCATTCGTCCCCCGATGGAAGTTCTAGAAGATCTATTCGGTGTTTTGAAGATCCATGGCGTCGAGGTAGTCCTTGTAAATGGTGAACATGAATGAACATCGTTCAGCTCTGGGCGAGTTAGTGCAAAGGCTGCTTCTGCACAGATGATAGAGTGTTTATAAATGCTTTTGACAAAGTCCAAACACAAATGTCTCGGTGAAATGTCACTTAACTGTATCACGTGTCAAGTGAAAGAAACATTCACAAAATAAAGTCCACTCGGAACTGATTGTCAAGTTTAAAGTTACTGAAAGTTTGTTGCACCTATTACAACGTGAAGTAAGTTCATTGAAGCACTGTTCAATTTAAATGAAATAAAGATGTTCCGCTCGTGAATCAAACTCGTTCACGTGTTGAAACCAAAAGACGAAATTAACTGAGTACTGACAGTCCTTGGTTTGACTGTCCATAAACTAAATGTACATTAGAATGGAAATGCACTGTTCATTAAAATAGAGATGCGCTGTTCACACCTGCACAGTTCACAGTTCATGACCACAGCTTACGGATTGGTAAATTAAATTTGGATTAAACACAGTTTATAACTTAAAGTATCGAGTCCTCGGCAAGGAGCAATCAGATTCAAGTCCATAAAATTTCAATTTCGAACACTCGAAAATGTTTGCGGGTCTCGGACACTCGTATAGAGTAACAGTCAATAAATAATGTCCAGACGATACACAATTCACCTCACGTCCTATCGGAGTAAAAGGTTGTCACAATATAAGGAAATCTGAATAAGTCCACATTCAACGTGACTATATTAAAGTCCACGAACTTGAAACTTAGCAGCGGCTTCACGCTCGATTACCACACCCGCGAACTGACGGTGCGAATACTACAGTCTAATGTGCTTATAGAAATCCCGGCCACAAACTGGTATCACATTCCGCAGCGCACTGCTGCTCACTATAACATGCTGCAACACACACTCACATTCCCTTTCACTGATCTGCTGAGCGAAGCAGCACGTATTTATATTTGATCCGAAACTCGTAGAACATTCTCCATCAATCCAGGTTTCGTAGTGCAGCGAGGCATGCTGTGACGTCACCCGCTCACTACGTCACCCGCGCGCAGCTGTCGCTCGCTGTCGAGTTAGTTCTTCGTAAGCGTTCCGGAGCATAACACGTAAGTTTAAGATTTTCATAACGGGGACTTAGTCTGTACCGCCGTTACCGGTACAGTATATCTAAGTTTTCCGTTAATACCACCAGTGACGTAATTTCATTTTTAAGATTTCTAGTGGAATTTCAGGATCATGCCCTTGTGTTTTCTCTTTCTCCATGTCAAATCTTGCAAATTATCTATCCGTATGCTATTGGTATTCTCTCTGATAAAATCGTAAGAGCCATTGCCGAGCAATCATCTATTGAGGATTTCCATGCCCATTTGCTAGCTAACTTCATCCCTGCTAGGGCCAGGTCCTCCCTTATTCAGAAGTACTATTATCGTGTACAGCGCTTGGATGAAAACTTGGCTGATTTCATACAGGACATTCAGTTTTATACTAGGGTGTTTGCCCTTCATTTTCCTGAAGATCAGATTGTACAGGCTATTTTAGAGGGAATTTCACCTCCCTATAGGTCATATTTGTGTTTCGCGGCGTGCCCGCAAACTTTCTCGGAACTTGAAGCATTGGCCGTCTCAGCGGAAGGAGTTAGATACGCCGATTCTTTGCGTGTCGCGAAAGAACCCCCGCCTTCCATTAGTAATACTCGGCCTCCACCTCGCCGATCAGTCACCCCCCGTAAATGTTATGCTTGCGGGTCGCCTGACCATCTGCGCAATAAGTGTCCTCCGATCAAAACTAGTAGGGCAAATAATGGAGCTGGTTCATCACAAGGCTGTTTTAAATGTGGGGCTTTCTCACATATCGCAAAGAATTGTCCCAATTCGAATAGCACCACCTCCTGCTCAACTTCTGGGGTAACTTCCAACAACAATCAAAAGTGACTAGTGGCTGCGGCTGAGTCAACTAATTCTGCTTCCCAAGGCTCAGCCCCTGGCAAAAAGGTCGAGAATTCAGGGAACGATAAGTCTTCGAATACATCTTTTGAATGCCCCAAAGAGTGTCTTAGGATTGCGGCGGCTACCCCCGCACCTGTTCCTTTTCTTAAGATTGAGTTAAATAACGAGCCTATAACAGCTCTCTTAGATTCAGGCAGTGTTTGTTCGATTATTTCGGCTGAATGGTATTCTAAATTGAAAGCTGTTTGTAAACTACCTGACTACGTCTCATCTTCTATTCAATATGTTTCGGCTAATTCATTAGAAATTCTAGGTTCCGTACTGGTCAAAATTCGTATTTTTAAGTTTACTTGGAAAATTAAATTGGTTGTGGCTAAGCACCTGTCTTGCCCCATTATATTGGGAGCTGACTTTATTTCTCACACTGGTCTTGTGCTCGATCTCCAGTCTAGGTCGTGCACATTCAAATTTGCTTCTAGTTGTAAAATACCACTATTAAAGTGTAATTCTGTGTCATGTTCTTCTATTTCGCCTACCCAGGATGAGATGTTGTTAGACCTTAGACATCTACCTGAGGAGCAGGCTGATAGTATTCGTAAATTATGTCAGTCATTTCCAGAGGTGTTCTCTGATACTCTTGGTGTTACTGACCTTATTGAATACAAAATTGAGGTCACGGATTCGATTCCTGTCCGTTTTCCACCTTATAGGCTATCTCCACCTAAAATGAAGGCTCTGAAAGAAATTATCGATCAGATGTTGAAGGATGGTATTATTAGGCCCTCTAAGTCGGCGTATTCATCGCCTATTTTTCTAGTCCCGAAACCCCAAGGAGGCTTCAGGCCTGTCATTGATTACAGGGCTCTCAATCGGAAGGTGGTGTTGCAATCTGTGCCCCTTCCTGACCTTCATTCTTGCTTTTCATGGTTTCGTAAGGCCAAGTTCTTTACTATCTTGGACTTGAATCAGGCCTATAATCAAATTCCCCTTGCCGAAGAGTCTAAACACCTTACAGCGTTTGCCACGGACTGGAATTTATACGAATACAACCGCGTGCCTTTCGGGCTCCCCACGGGGGCAGCTGTGCTCACTAGGCTACTAGATAGGGTCTTCTCCGACATCAAATTCGAGTACTTATATCACTATTTAGATGATGTCGTCGTATTTTCAGAGACTTTTGAAGAACATCTAGATCATTTGCGAGAAGTTCTCGATCGCCTTCGTAAGGCTGGGTTAACTGTTAAGTTGTCCAAGGTTGCCTTTGCTAAGCCCTCTATGTCATTCCTAGGGCATATTGTGTCACCCGATGGTGTAGCAGTCGATCATTCTAGAACACAGGCCATCCGTGATTTTAAACCTCCCAAGGACATTAAGGGTATCGCCAGGTTCATTGGTATGGTGAATTTCTTCAGGAAGTTCATTCCTAACTTTGCTAATAGAGCGGCGCCCTTAAACCTTCTTCGTAGGAAAGGTATCAAATTCGAGTGGGGACCTTCTCAACAAGCCGCTTTTGAAGACCTTAAATTAGCACTTTGTAATGCCCCTGTGCTTGCTATGCCTGATTTCTCGAAGAAATTCATCGTCCAAACCGACGCGTCGTCGTCAGCAGTAGCTGCAGTCCTTCTTCAAGAGACTGAACTAGGGAGGCGACCTATCGCCTATGCCTCTAGGACCTTGTCGGCTCAAGAAGCCAAGTATTCCATCTATGAGCTCGAAGGTTTGGCAGTCTTATTCGCCTTAGAAAAGTTCCGTCTCTATCTGGAACACGTCAAATTCGACCTGGAGACAGATAATCAAGCATTAAGCTGGGTCTTAGGTAGGCCGCGTCGTACTGGTCGTATAGCCCGCTGGGTTATTCGTATTTCCGCCTTCCAGTTTGATGTTAGACATATCAGAGGTACCGAAAATGTTGTTGCTGATGGACTCAGCCGTATGTTTCATAACGACGTCGAGACCCACGAACCGGTCGACAGTTCATCACCTCCCGAGTCCATACTATCTGGTGTTAATGCCATCTTAACAGATGCTCCCATGCTTTTTAGGGATATTGAGAAATACCAACGTGAAGATCCGACGCTGGCTCCGATAATGGAAACCCTTTCTTCTGGGGAACATGTTGTCCCTTATGTTCTGAGGAATGGTGTTCTATGTTGCCCTTCGAGGCATGATAGGATGATGAAAGTTGTCGTTCCAGCTGTTCTGGTACCTATGATCTTCAAGTATTATCATGAGACCCCACTAGGAGGGCATCTGGGTATCTTTAAAACTCGTGAGAAGATTCGTGAAATGTTCATCTGGAAAGGTATGGACGGTGAAATCCGTGAACTTGTAAAAGCTTGTAAATCTTGTTTGCTCAGTAAACCCACCATGTCCACCAAGGTAGGCCTTTTGTCTTCGCAGCAAGCGTCGCGCCCCATGGAACGTCTGTATATCGATTATGTAGGACCCTTCCCCCAGTCAAAGGGTAATGCTAACAAGTTCATCCTTGTGTGCGTAGATGGTTTTACCCGATTTTCTTGGTTATTTCCGACTAAGCTGGCTACCGCTCAGTCTACCATTACCTGCTTAAATTCTATTTTTGCTTCTTTTGGTCCGTGTCAATATATTGTATCTGATAATGCTAAGGCTTTTACATCTAATTTATTTCGTAAATTCTGTTTTGACTTATCAATCTCTCATGTAACTACTTCTGCTTATTACCCTCAACCATCTCTGGCTGAACGGGTTAACCGTAATCTCAGGTCCGCACTTATTGCCTATCATCATGAAGATCATTCCCGGTGGGACACGTCCCTGCATTGGATAGCTTTTGCTTTGAATTCGGCGGTTCATGAATCTCACAAGTTTACTCCAGCTTCTTTGATGTTCAAGTTTGTTCCCAACTCGCCGCTCTCTAACCTCTGGTCTCTGAATGACATTCTACCCGAGACAATAGATCCGGATAACATTAAAGATCTTTGGAAGAAGGCTAAAGCCAATCTTAAAGTGTCTCATGAAAAGGTTAGGGAAAGGTATGATCGTGGACGGAGACCCACCCCTTTGAAGGTAGGTGACCAGGTGATGGTCAAGAATTTTGTTCCCGCGGGCAAGCTTGCCCCCAGATTTCATGGGCCATGCATCATTCTCGATTTTCTTACGCCGGTTACCTTGTTAGTAAGCAATCCAGCCACCGAGAGGATATTTAGGGTTCACCTGTCACAGGTGAAACCAGTGTAAATTTTGTGTCAACTTGCTTCATATAATTTGATAGGAATATGAAGGTTATATTTTTTTGAGTTCCACTCTTAAGGCATTCTGCTCCTTCTATTTTATTTTATATGTAAGCATTTCTTGTAAACCTCCCCGATTGTTAAACTGCCATCCTGTCCTTACCTCGGCCATTACCACGCTCCCGTCTCCTGCTTCAATACACACAGTGGCTTAACTTAGGCCATGGATATTTGCACGCCGCTGGCCCCTCAACCTCTCCACAAACCTGTACCCTCAAAGAAGATGATAGTCCAACACAATTCTGCCGCCAAGCTTTAATGTTTCAGTGCCCCCGCAGCCGCGCGGCGCCGTGCAGCTACTGGAGCAGAGGACGGGCCCCCTCGGCCCCAGCGAGGACGACGTGTGCACGGCGAGCCGGAGCTCTCCTCCCGGCCAAGGCTGATGTGCGGCGCACGACCTGCTACTTGCCCGCAGCCTGTATATGTCCACCGCGGGCGCGGAGTGCTTCAACACCTCTGCTCCCCTCATAGTGCGGGCGAGCGGTATATCAGGGTACTTGAGGGGTCCGAGCGGCCTCCTTTGGACGCAAGCCGCAACGGCCGGTCTGGCAATCCCACTTCATCACCATCTACTACATGAACAGATACCATAAGTAATGACTACACTTGGGAATTCAACTGCAATATTTGGTGGACTTTGAAATTTTTTTTCCTTCACTTTCAAGTATAAAAAGTTATCTTCAGAAATTCAATTTCTACAAATATAAAGACTTTACTTGATCTGCAACAACAAATTTTGAAACCAAATCAACCCCAAATTAAGAAAATCTTATAAATTTTTTGGCAATCAATCTTCATACCCACAGCATAACTTGGACCTTGTTTCAAACTGATTTCATGGGTCTTCCCTGGAGGAACTTTTGGGGGGGGGGGGAGGTCTGTACCGGGCGGTACACCTCCACTCCGCTAATTTAAAATGTGCGCCTGTTGAAACTCCTCTGCTGGAGGAAGTCTGAACTTTATTGACAGTATTAATTTTCTACCGTCTCAGAAGATGTCACCACGTGGAAAATTTTGAGTTTTTGAACTGTGTCATTTTTGATGTGTTTTTGTTTCGCTTGAAGTAAGAAGTGTGAACTATCTCTTCTAGAGGACACTACTGAAGATCTACAATAGTGCAACCTAGTGCGGAGTCAAAGAACTATTTTTTTGGAGAATATTTAATTTCAAGTGTTTGTTCTTTGTTAAATTTATTTCTGTCATTGTTTAAGTTGGCAATATTTACCCCTTTCTTCCCCTTGTGTTGAACCTAACCAATCCCGAATTTCTTAAATTAATTTCTATCCAATCAGATGTATCTTCCCCCAACTTGAATCTGTTGCGGGGTCCTATCCAATAAAGAGTTTGTGGGAGGGTGTTTTCTTTCCCCTAACGCCTAGAAACTTCCGCGAGAGTATTTAAACTGCTGATTTTTGGGTCTCTAGGCCACTTCTGTTCCATCTTTCAGTGTGTTAAGTACATTGCAGGGGGCGGGAAGCGCCTCTTTCTTCTCCTGCCGTTCAACACAAGGTAATGGCCGATTAATAACTTCTTTCTTTGCTAGCTCAGCAGTTTAACTTTCGGGGCGGGTTCTAAGCGTTCAACCATGTAACCTTTTCCTAAAATGTAACTTCCCTTTTCATCTATTCTCTTGTAAAACGACATATTGGGATAGAGAGTGCTAACCCTCTCGAGCTCCCACTCACATTGTCTTGAGGTGAACTTATTTTCTCGACCTATTTTTCGTTAATGTAAAACAAATTGTTCTTTTCTTAAGTCACCTCTTTAGCATGGGATTAGCCCTTGTATTAACGGCCTAGTGCCAAGTAGGTCTTAATCAAAGTGTATTAGGAGTGCAAGTGCGCCTCCTCTCAAATTGTTATTTTAGAGGTCATTTAATTAACCTGCTTTTCTTTTAATAGACCTCAGTAGATTGGGTATTTTACCCCTGTGTTTATGTCCGTTGAGGACAACTTGAAGGTGGAGTTTGGTGTGGCCTGGGAGAGGCTTAAATTTTGAGAGCGAGTGGCTCTTTTGAAAATTCTGGGTTGTATGCCTCATGGAGGTTTTTCAGTGTAATTTGGAGCAAGGGCTCCTAGGTATAAATGGGGTTTTCTCCCCCTCTGTTAAAACTTGTGTTGGAGGTAAAACTGAGCGGATTGCCCAAGCATTGTGAAGTCAGGGCACGAAGCCCAAATTCTGTAAATATTGTAACTAACCCCTTTTGAATTGCTACTTTGTACCTGCCATGCTTGTTATTTCTTTGTTTTCGAAAAGAAAATATAACCTTGTTAACTTTTAAATTAATTTTACATTGCACTATAATTTCGTAGCTTGAAACCCATTCACACCCGCACCTTCTTTCACCTCTACCTACCACGGAAAAGTCCGTAACAATTATTATCATCATTATTTTTACAATTGAAGACATTAAAATAAGAGCAGATAACACTTCAAGAATCCACATATTATGTATCGGGAGAAGTAATCGCACTGTACGCCCACACAACCCACTGTCACCTTGCATTGATTTATGTGACATTACGAGAAAATGGCCTGTACAGTCACGTGTCTACGTCATAGCACAAAATGAAATATTGAACGTCACGTTCCTGTAATATATGACTGTACTTTCCTTTTTCTCCGATAATCGTAAAATTAGACAATAGGACGTAAATCAAATGCAATATTATCATGTACTTTCCTTTATCTTTCACCCCAGTAACTACATTGTCATGCCGATATTCACACACCTTCAGGTATATATTCATCAAGGCAAGCACTGACCATTGTCAGAATACGCCCTACGACAATATGAAGATCATCTGGGTCCTACTTCTCGTGCTGGTGAGTTCTTTGCTTTCAAATACTTGTGTTCTTTTCATAACTTTCTTCTGCATTCATAGTACAAGCAATTCAACCTAGTCGATAATTCTCATTGTTGCACGAATATTTCTAACAAGTACTCTCTCATGCCGGAAAACGTTGTGTGTCCAAACGCAAGTACCACTGAAGTGCCACCTGTCGATACAATCGTGTACTTTATTTACTTCCTACTTATGGCTATGACAGTAAGAAGGTTTTTGACGTAGGGCTGGTCTTGAGTACGACTACACACTGGTGCTGTTATTAGGTGAGGAAAGCAATGGCAAAATCTCCTCCACCGGTTTTGTGTATTTCCTATACCCGCATATCATTCGGTGGTGCTGCCAGGCTAATAATCTCCCAGAAACATTCTCAAGAAATGAAAGTAAATCTCTCTTCTGAAGGTAATATGCTACTTCAATGACAGAGAGCGAAGATAACTAAAGCCGCATCCAGCAGCAAGTTGCGTTTAGTTATCCCCAAAGAGCCAGGGAATGTAGAGACAAACCACACTCCTCTTATAATGAACAACAATGCAATTAGAAAAAATTCGCTTATCGAAAACAAAAAACAAAATGGTGGCACTCATTTACCGAACGCGTTCCTTCGTTATAATAGGTTTTTCAGTTTTTCTGATGAGCTGTGAGTCCTTTCCTTACGATGTTTTGGTCGAATTCATACTTCATACTTTGCCCTTACATTGCCTCGTTTCTTTCTTTCTCTCTTGTTTAATTCCACTTTGGTGCACGAGCTATCTTGTTGTTCCCTTCAGCCTCAGTTATTGAGCAGAAATAACAGAGTCATCAACGCCTCCCATCTTTGACGCATAGTCAAAATTCGTTTGGTGTATGTGTCGTCTTCACCATCATTTCATCCTCATCACGACGCCCAGGTCGCCTACGGGAGTCAAATCAAAAGACCTGCACCTGGCGAGCCGAACATATCCTCGGACACTCCCGGCACTAAAAGCCATACGCAATTTACATTCCAGTGAGTCGGTTTGGAAAGTACGAACTTAAATCATAACGAGGTAAACCATCTACTGCACATTATCAACAAGCTACCTGGAGGACAACATAGACTGTGCTGTCGGTGGTAGAAAGGAAACAGTTTACTACCGCAAAATGTGTTCGAAACAATCCGGCTTCAATACAAACAACTGGTTCGAAAAATACCAGAGAAAGAAAAACTACAGGTTTAATGTACACTGACTGACAGAGCAAATGCAACACCAAGAAGGAGTGGTTCGAAAGGGATGAATGTTGGGGAAAAAACAGAGACGGCACGGACGAATAATTGATGTTTATTTCAAACCGATATGCAGGTTACACAATGCGCACGGCATCGACTCAGTAGGATGTAGGACCACCGCGAGCGGCGATGCACGCAGAAACACGTCGAGGTACAGAGTCAATAAGAGTGCGGATGGTGTCCTGAGGGATGGTTCTCCATTCTCTGTCAACCATTTGCCACAGTTGGTCGTCCGTATGAGGCTGGGGCAGAGTTTGCAAACGGCGTCCAATGAGATCCCACACATGTTCGATTGGTGAGAGATCCGGAGAGTACGCTGGCCACGGAAGCATCTGTACACCTCGTAGAGCCTGTTGGGAGATGCGAGCAGTGTGTGGGCGGGCATTATCCTGCTGAAACAGAGCATTGGGCAGCCCCTGAAGGTACGGGAGTGCCACCGGCCGCAGCACATGCAGCACATGCTGCACGTAGCGGTGGGCATTTAACGTGCCTTGAATACGCACTAGAGGTGACGTGGAATCATACGCAATAGCGCCCCAAACCATGATGCCGCGTTGTCTAGCGGCAGGGCGCTCCACAGTTACTGCCGGATTTGACCTTTCTCCACGCCGACGCCACACTTGTCTGCGGTGACTATCACTGACAGAAGCGTGAGCATGACTCATCGGCGAACACGACGTTCCGCCATTCCCTCATCCAAGTCGCTCTAGCCCGGCACCATGCCAGGCGTGCACGTCTATGCTGTGGAGTCAATGGTAGTCTTCTGAGCGGACGCCGGGAGTGCAGGCCTCCTTCAACCAATCGACGGGAAATTGTTCTGGTCGATATTGGAACAGCCAGGGTGTCTTGCACATGCTGAAGAATGGCGGTTGACGTGGTGTGCGGGGCTGCCACCGCTTGGCGGCGGATGCGCCGATCCTCGCGTGCTGACGTCACTCGGGCTGCGCCTGGACCCCTCGCACGTGCCACATGTCCCTGCGCCAACAATCTTCGCCACACGCGCTGCACCGTGGACACATCCCTATGGGTATCGGCTGCGATTTGACGAAGCGACCAACCTGCCCTTCTCAGCCCGATCACCATACCCCTCGTAAAGTCGTCTGTCTGCTGGAAATACCTCCGTTGACGGCGGCCTGGCATTCTTAGCTATACACGTGTCCTGTGGCACACGACAACACGTTCTACAATGACTGTCGGCTGAGAAATCACGGTACGAAGTGGGCCATTCACCAACGCCGTGTCCCATTTATCGTTCGCTACGTGCGTAGCACAGCGGCGCATTTCACATCATGAGCATACCTCAGTGACGTCAGTCTACCCTGCAATTGGCATAAAGTTCTGACCACTCCTTCTTGGTGTTGCATTTGCTCTGTCAGTCAGTGTATTTTGTGTTCGAACTGCAAATATACATTACTTAATGTAACATAATTATACAGCGTGAATCTGCCGCCCATTCCAATGTAGTTTCATGCGACCCACCATATTCATTCCGTCCTGAAAACATCTGTCCTGCCGGTACGCTCAGACAACACAACCGGACATCTTGGTACTTACCGCTTCACCATGATAGGACGCCGTAATTAAACACTGGTAGACGTGCGTGCGCCTTCTAGATCATTTGAACCTGGTACGTCGGCGAAACACTAGGTTGCCTAATAGCCACCGAGCTCTTTGTGTAGCTCCAGATGGTTTGGTTGAAATTTATGTGTATGCAGTATTCGCCAGACGGACGGACGTGCAGTTGCCCTTGTACTGATGTGTGGATTATTACGAGCTGCCTCCAGAACAGCCTCTTCTGTTTCACCCCATTTAACGGGGCTATCGCGGACTAGTGGCTGGTTGGAAATCACGCAAGCTGTCCTGATGCGTCTTTCAATACGGCGGAAAGTCATAGCAACCGGGTGTTGCCTGTTGAGATACCTTCCCTTGGTACAGACGTAGTGCCTCGCACGCGTTTTGTCTTGCTTCCCCATAAATGAGGAGTATGCCAACGTATTAATCTGTGGAAAACATGCCTAATGGCAGCAGATATTACAGCACATTCAAGCTCTAACCAGGAGAGTATGCGCAAGGCACAAGATGAATAACAGAGTCATTCTACTGTTTGAATGTCGCAAACGTGGGTCTGTGTTTACGTTTCTAAATATCACACCGATGAAAAAATACTGTAACGATGCAGGATTCGAACCGCCGCGCCGCTGGTACATTCCGTCGATTGCTAGGCGAATGCCTAATCACATCCTCTACGCTAAACTGCTGGAAACATGCCCGTAGTACGACGAGAGAAGAGTACATAAGCCATCCGGTTCGGTGTTTAAATGTTAACTACTGCCATGTTACCTAGTTTTATGTAGTGACTAGCAAATGTACCCGTGCGTCGCTGCGGTAATGTACAGTATTCTATTCTACTAGTCCTGGTTACAAAGGAGTTGGAGAAGGATCTCTTCCTACTGAGAGTCAAAGTCGATAAGGGGGGTGATGATAACAATAGCAGATAACCTCCTGCTGAGAGTCACTACCGATGTAAAATATTAATTATAACTGCAAACACACCCTTACATCCCTAAAAATCGACTTCATTGAATATACAGTATGAAGATCGACATACGAAATATATGCATGTTTACAGATTAACTGCTGCTAAACGTTACATCATATCGACAAACTGTTGTACCATCATAATAAGCCACATTTAGCTGTCTAAATGCCTGGTCATAAGACAATTTCTCCTCTATCATTTATTTATGGTTTAAATTGAGTTAGAAACCTTGAATTGGGTAAAGTTTGGGTAAGGTTTTCTCACAGTGCAATAGTTTTTGGTAGTAATACGACTTCTACAAACATAGAATTTGGCTCACGTTTGGATACTGGGTGAGTCAATGTTCTTGCAGAACTAGGTGATTCCACCTTTCGTAAAAGTGATTCGAAGTTCGAATTATATGTGTCCGAAGAGGAAAATGTAGTAAGTAAGTAAGTAAGTAAGTAATTCGTCTTTATTCGTGGCGATGTTAGGGCTCAAGGCCCTCTCTTACACTTAACCACAATATTTAAAATGATTATCGTACATATAATATTTAAATACAACAGATCTTTTAAAATAATATGGTACTAATAGAAAATTTGGAGATTGTAATAAAAAACTATTATAGAATGTACAACACTACAATCTAAGTGTACATGATAATAAATATAAAACTAACACTAGTGATAATAAGAGACGGAAACTCAGAAACACAGAAGAAAAAAGAAAAAAATGTAGGTATTATTGAGAAATAGAGAAAAATATAAAATCTAAGGAACATAGATATGACGAAACGTCATAGGACCAAAGTCGTAGATCACTCCAAATTGAACTCAGATTGTTCCAACCGTTTTGTGATAAGACTTGCCGTTTAGCCGCGAAATACCTCGAAACTAAGGTCTGCGCCGACATTAAAATTGCCTCAATATTCCGAATTTCTCGGGGGTTAAAAATTGAAATATTTAAAGATCTTCGATGCTTTCCGTCAGTTACAGGATATGACATGTAATTTTGCCAAATTTAAATTTTCTAGCTCGTCTGGCAGACTGTGCCCCAATCTTGCTTTGCGGGAGGTGTTAAAAATTAGGACTTTGGAGAAACTAAAGCTAACAATTATGCAGATGGTCATTATTACCCTTGAAACGGGTAACTGTACGAACATTTCGCCAAAATAATCATTTTAGAGGCACAAGGTCTTTACGATTTTATTTATGTATATTAACATTGTGCCCTACGTACGACTACAGTACATTATGGCTATGTCCACTGTACATAGATTTAGAAATGGATATCCATCAAGGTTGGTTGATTTTCAGTCAGGTTAGTCCTGTATATATTTTGCTTGAGTAAGATCACAATTTCGGTTTCCAATAAACCCCCAGTACATTCCGGGAATTTGAAATGGTGTATCTTAAAATCTACCTTTGGGCTGATGAGTGCTAAATATGAAGTTTGGTTGACATATCTCCAATAGTTTCCAAGTTATAAGAAATAGGCTTTTCCCGCACACGCTCTTGAGTTAAGTCCGTTGGGACTTATACAAAAAAAGGTCCGTTATTAATAACTCCCTTTTTAATCCTCGTATTGAAATTATGGGTATGAGAAAAATGTAGAAATTGATTTCCATTAAGTTTGGTTGTGTATATTTTGTGGAAGTTCAAAATCACGGTTTCGGTTTCGTAGCAACCGCCAGGGAATTCAGTGATTTAGAAACAATATTGGCCCTAAAACCTACCCAAGGACAGGCGGATTCTCAATGTGAAGTTTGGTAGAAATATATGTAGAACTTTTCAAGTTATAGACAAACAGAAAAACAGGCACCTAAGCTAAACAATACTGTATGCAGATGGTCTTTACTAAAGCTTAAACGGATAACTGTACAGAAAATTCGTCAAAATATTCCGTGTACAGGCACACGGTCGTTACGATTTTATTTGTATAGTTTCCCCTCTTCGTTATACCCGGTCACAAGGCACGACACACTAACAGAGTTGCAGAACGTTGCTACATGCTTTCAAGGCGTCATGTTTTGCGAACGGATGATATAACATCGCGATGGTTCAGAATCTTGTACAAAATGTGGACACTGAACAATAGTACCATACAGTTCGCCTGCAGGGCAATAGCACCACTAAAACAGCGCGCACGTTAGTTGGGCTGCAGCAAGCGATATTGGAAGGGGCTGCTAAATCACACTGTACCCTTTTGCGTTAGATTGTTTTGCAGTGTTCACTTGCTACAGCTGTTCGTAGTGCAGAAATGAATTAGTATTGGAGCAGAAAGCATACGCTAAAGATAAAGGAAATCAAAAGTTTAAATAGGACCTAGTAATCCACGGTGGTCGATGTATCCCGTTTTTCGTGCTTGTAATCCGGTCATCCTGTCTTAGGATTGTTATCGCCTCCTCCTCCTGTGTGATTCGTAAACTAGAAGATGTTGATTATAAAACAATCGTGTTGTAAATTTGACCAGATTGTCGTATTATATCCTTTCCTAAGACGAGAATCCCCTCGGTATCTCCCAATTTTAACTTGCCCATTAGAAAATTCATTTTTGGTGTCTGTTTTATGATCATATCCAAAATATCACCTTCTCCTGCCTCATCTCCACTAATTTCGTCTTTATCAATGGTCTCTGGTTATCTTACTATACATATATATATATTTCATTGTATGTATGTGTGTATTACATCTCCTCCTAAACCACTGCAGCAGTTGCAACCAAACTTGGTACAGTTATGATTTAGTGTCAGGAGACAAACCGCGTGGGGGTAAGATACCCCGAGTACCCTTAGGGGCAGGGGGCGAGGGTAGCGTCGAATCCCTAGTCTTTGGGGTCGCTGAGATGAAAAGTGACACTCCGAATATTTGAAAATTATAAGGTCTGCCCCATTTGGTGTGAGGGGGAGTGACATAAAAATAATTGAGAAAGTGTCGAACCCATACTTTTCGGGGTCGAAGAGATAATTTCTTTTATACCTTAAGTTGGGGCGAGGTGGTGAGATAAAATCAAAATGTCGAATCCACAGTTTTTGGGATTGCTGGGGTAAATAGTGACACTCCGGAATTGTTAACGTATAAGTTCAACCCTCTTTTTTGTATGGGCTAGGGGGAATGAGATATAAAATTTACCGAAAATTGTGTCGATGAAAAATTTCTGGGGCCGCTGAGATGAGTAATGATACTCCAGAATTTTTAAAATCAGAGATCAGCCCCTTTGGCATAGAAGAGAGATAGGGTGAAAAAGTGTAATGCCCAAATTGACCGAGATTATGAATGTATATGTGTTCCACTGTACCAAAAACCAAAATTGATAAAAAATATGACTTACTATCTGGAAAAGTACTGTAGAGATAAGTATCCATAGAAACCTGGGGTACGGCTGAAATGTAAACATAATCGAAAACGACCGATATTTGTGCCGAATTCATAGTTTTCGGGGTCACTGAGATGAACTGTGTCAGCCTGGATGCCGTTTATGACAAAGTTCAGTCCCAGTCGCGGGGGGAAAGAACGGGTGAAGAAAAGAAAATGTCCGAAACAACCGAAATTAGAGATGTATGTGTGTTTCTTCTAGCACAACCCCGATACAAAATTGGTGCACATATAAAATTCTAGCGTTTGGAGTAAAACACCCCTATCACTTTAGGTAAGTTCAAAATAACACATTACTCAATAATTCTATGGTGACATCTTCTGGTCAATATACCAACTTCACGCATGAGTTGTTTCACGTTTTGTATGAGAGATAGCGTTCCTTAAGGCGCTTCTTTTAAATGTGCGGAGTTGAGGTGCACCAGCCGGTGCAATCATAAATCAAATTTTCAGCACTTGTTATTTGCTAGTGGGTCAAGTCCACCAACTATAAAGAAAACTCGGAATTAGAGAATGAAAATGATACGGGCTTTCACCTAGAGCATAACGTAACACAACTAACTTTGAAATGTTATGTCTAATTTACAGCTGATAAATAGGGCATCCCTCAGCACCAACAACAATGAAGAGAGCAGGCAGGTACAAACTTTACAACAGCACTACCTCACGCAATAGCGGAGAGTGAGTATCGTCCAGCCTCAGAGAGCCATCAGTTAATAATTGCGCAGTTCCAGCATATCGGTTGATCTTAATTTACACATGGTAGCCCCAAGGTATTGCTCAACAGTTGATAACTTAGTGTCCCTCAAAGGACTTCACACCAGACTCCATTCTACACCCCACAATCGATTTACAGTGGTATGGGAGCTCATGCCAAATGGCCTGGATGTAAAGAGAAAAGCTCGGTTATAACAAAATGCAAAGAGGCGAATCAGCTGCAAATACTTAAAGCCCTTATACAGAGGCTATGCGGGGTGACCATTTATATTTCAAAAGCGTATTAAGAGTGTTAAAGGTTTAGAAAGGGAACCAAGGGAGGGTAACCACTCGTATTTACCAATAGAGAACATCACTGGCAGAAAATTATACATTTAAACCACCAGATTTAGAAATTTACATGAAATAAAAGAGATTGCAACATTCCTCTCAAGCTATCTGCAGGAGCTATCTCATGTTTGTGGAAATTCTCCCATTACCTTGCTTTAATGTGCCATCGTCTCGGTTAGGACACGCGGTACTCAATTAACTGGAGCAATACCCCCAGCTTTTATAGCAGTTTTGAGGAGAAGATTCCAGAACTCTTTATTGTTAGGCTGAATTCTTGTATACGCACCCCATTTTAATTGAGTAGACAAAATATTTATAAAATTCCGATAGATTGAGTGATATTGGTAAAGGAACGTGTTGATAAATTTTGTTCATGAACAAAACAATCTTCAAAACTAGGGTAAATGGTAAAGACGTTTTACCCTTAAGAATTAATTATCGTTGATCCTGCCACGGGGGCACTTAAACAATTAATAGAGACATCTAACGGTAGATAAACTAACTACATTGTACTATACCCGTTCAAGTTAGATTACATAGGTGGCCTTTTAACAGGTGAGCAGTTTCACTGGCCGGAGAAGGTTCACCCCCGGTACAGACCTGCACACCCCTATGGCTTTCCCGCGGTATTAACAGCTTTGAAATCTTGCGATACATACGTTTTGAGAAGGCATATATTAGTTCGAGTATGTCATGATGGAGAGTCTAATCTTACTTTTTTAAGGAAGGTAGTCTTGATGGTGTTTCCGAAGTAGTCCAAATCTTGGCTGTCGCGCCCAGGTTTGACGGCAAGAGCGGATGTCCTGATGGGTTCGCCCGGACCCCCAATATACCTGCATACCATCCTCCCGGTATATTGACGGGTGCAGCCAAGGATATGGCCACCCAGGACTGAGTAGCACGGTCCATTCCAAGGTTACACTGGCAGGTGAGACCAGCCTTTCAGCATCTCCCAATGATGACAGTCCCAGAGGAGGTAGTTTATATGGACTTCAGGCCGGAGCGAGGCGGGCCCATGCCCTACGCCGGCAACTGTCGCAGGTTGATATGACGTGACTCGGATGAATGTAGGGCACTGTAACGTTGAATTGTGGGGGCAACAGTAAGTGCTTCTCAGATGGTGCTCCATTATGGTGTAGGTGAGTTTGGCGACTGTTGAGGAGGAGCACACGGAGTTTCTGACTCAGCGTTGGAGGGAGGGGCCAAAGAAGGGACGGTTTTTACAACAGAATTTTAACACCAAACCTAGGTTAACTTAGAATGTAACTAAGCATGTTCATAACTTTTGATAAACAAAAGGAGCAGATGGCCTCCTTCACGTTACTTCATGTGATACTTAAACTCATAAATAACCTAAGAAAAGAAATATAATTAATTCAGCAACTTAATCACTTGGTGACATATAATTAAAAGTCACGCAGAATTGACTTGATGTAGGTGAACACGAAATGTCCGTCAGGTCTCCGGATTATTCACCAAAAGGGTGAAAGGAGTGAGATAGTCTAGGAAATGAAATGAAGAATGGGAGCAAGCTTGCCTGTGGGAACTAATTTTTAACAATTACCTGGTCTCCGTCTTTTAAATTCGTGGTTTTTCGTCCACGGTCATACTCTCTTATGAGATGCCTTAAAATCAATTCTAGATTTTCTCCATAGATTCCCGATATTCCGTCTCTGCTCATTTATTGACTACAAGGTAGTGTTTTTGACAAACGGAGAGAAAATATGCATGATTCATGAGCGGCCGAGTTAAAGGCTAATGATAACCAATGTTATCTTCGTGGTGGAGAGCAACAACAGAGGAACGAAGATTTTGGTTAACTCGCTCAGAAAGAGACGGTTGTGGATAATATGCCGACGTAGTGACATCTGAAATGGAGAGATCAAACAGATCTTACGAAGTAAGTTAAAACTGAACGCCTTAGCATTATCTGAAACAACATAATTGGCGTGGTCCGAAAGCTGCAAATATAGCAATGAGACAAGAAATAGTACTGTAGTTTGTGCAGTGTTAAGCCTGAATGAAAACAGGCATGAGAATCGTGTAAAACCATCCATCCACACACACGAGAATAATTTTCCCCTCCCCTTTAATTTCTGGTAAATGTCCCACATAATCAATATAGTATCGCTCCATAGGGCGAGAGGTTTGTTTTAATAGCAATACCCGTACTTTGGTAGACAGCGTGGTTTTGTTAATCAAATAAGTTGCAGGCTTTGACCGCATCCTTAGTTTCACCGCCCATACTCTTCCAGATAAACAATTATCCTCTTATGTTCTCTCTGGTTTTAAAAATCTCCAGATCTCCCCCTAAAGATGTTTCATGGTAAAATTTGAAAATCGTAGGTACTAGATCTGCTGGAACCACTATTCTTATCTTTTAATAGTGCCTTGAGGGGCAACACAGAACCCGATTCCTCAAAACACATGTCACCAGAAGGAAAGGTTTCCATAATGATAGCCAGCAACGGATGTTCACTCTGGTATTTAGCTACCATATGTCATGATATTCGCAGATCGCTGAATGTATCACACATCAACCTAAGAAACTGAAATCCTAATCGCCCATGGGATGATATGCCCGGTACGACGAGCACTAGTTAATAACAAGCTTAGGACCTGATTGACGGTCTCTAATTCAAACACAACGTACTCAAGGTAAAGACGACTTTTTTCTAAGTCAAAGAGCACGACGAGTCCTTCTAGCTCGCATATAAAATATTTGATCAATTGAGGTGAAACGACCGAGACGTTTATGCGATGGGTCGCCTTCCGAGTTCAGATTCCTTAAGAAGAACGGCAGCGTCGGTCTGTACAATAAATTGGTAGAGAACTCTGGAATAAACAAGACAGAGGCGTTGATCTTCGAAAGCGACCTGTTGAGAGGGGACCCATTCGAACTTGACACATTTCCTGCGAAGAAGATTCAGTGGTGCCACCCGATTAGCGAAGTTGGGGATGATTTTACTAAAGAAATGCACCATGCCGATGAATATGGCTGCCCCTTCAACATCTTTGGGAGGGTTGAAATTACGGATGACTTGCGTTCTGTAATGATCGACTTAAACCTCATCAGGTGACACAGTGTGCCCCAAGAAGGACACAGATGTTTCAGCAAAATATACTTTGGTGCTTCCTACAGATGAGTTGGATATTCTTCGAAGGTCTCAGCATCATCTAAATATCGTTAAAGATATTCAAACTTAATATCAGGGAAGTCCTTATCTAGCAGCCTAGTCAGATAAGCTTCGCCCGTGGAGAGCATTAAAGACCCCTGGGTATCTCTGGAACGCAGAGAGGTGAAAGTAGGTGTGGGCTTGAATGGGTCTAACTACGATATCAGGAACGCATTTAATACTTTAAAAAAGGGTTATAAAATCCTTTTCAGAGCTCAAACTTAACAGAACTCTTCACTCAGAGAAGGGAAACCAATGCATCAGGTACAATGACAATTTTGATACCAGAATAGAAAAGCCCAGAATTGGAAATTTAACAGTTTTGGGCTTCAAATATACAAGTTTGCATTGTCGCCAAATTACACACAATATTCCAGAGCACATTGCTCCAACCGACACAGTTTATGGCCTTGCAAAAGCACCGCTCAATATTACACTCAAGTCAGGAAAGAGTTTACAAAGCAGACTGGCTCGCAGTTTCTTACAGCCTACATAAGGCAACTTTACAAATATCTTATAAGGTCTGGCCTCTCTCCGCACAACCTACCACTTACAATTTAGTTAATACAGCGGTATCTAGTACCCATACGACTGGGCCTTCGTGGAGAAGAAGAACAGGTTAACATTACTGGCCCAAACTCAAAATGTATGGAGGCGTACACTTGCTCTCCTAGAAAACCAAGAATAAAACACTACCTGTACTGATGTTCTGCCTGCCGCTCCCTGTCCTCTGAACCTCGACAATCAATATGACAAGGTAACTTGAAAATACCCGAGGGGAGGGTTCGAGAAGGCTCCAGACTAAATCCGGACACACCCTCTCATTTTATTTGATAAACCAAAAACCTGCAATATCCCTGTGATTGGCTGAAAAGTAATTTCAGAAAATTTATTATTGGCCAAATTTAAAGCTGACGGGATGATAAGGAAGTGTTGAAAACCTAGAAGTACCAAAATAAATGAAAGTCAATTCTGGGGGGGAAGCCTATGGGAAACGACTCAGCCGGTAGAGGTTGAACGCGGAGGAGTACTACTTTGTAATTTACAGGTGTGTACATGATCCACATAATTTTTGAAACAGCCTGAAGGAGACGAGGGTTCATTTGTTTTCAATAGAGGACACTTGTTTCTTATGTGATCGGCCCACACTCATAGCATTTGCGGGGAATGAAAGTTTGACGAGGAGGTGACCGAGATTAGAAGAAGGTGGTGGGTCGTGAGCGACTCCCAGAGCATCGGCATATTTTACTCCATCCGCAGACACGCACATGGCCTCAAGTTCCCTAAACGTTTGCGGACGGGAAGCAAAACACAAATATGATCTATAGAGGACGAAATCCCTTCAAAGATAGTTTGTACACTTCGACTTTCATAATAGTGCATGCAGTCAGCCTTTGCACTCGGAAATAATATTCTTGAATTTGAGGTGGCAGGGCTCTCGTAGCGATAAAGTTACAGATGTTAATTTACAGAGAAGAGAGCTGAGTTGCAAGAACCAAATTTACAAGATCACTATTTCCTCTTATCCTTTACACAATATGGGAGACTGCGCATCGTCCAACCTCACAGAGGCATCAGTTTCTAAATGCAAACTTCCAACCTATCGGTTGCTCCTAATTAAAGAACTCACACAAGGTAGCCCCTACGACAGCTTGTCTATTGCTTAACAGTTGATAACTTTCTGTCCCCCAAGCCAGTTCACATCATTTACACCAGACTCAATTCTACACCCGAAAGTGGATTTACAGGAGCATGAGAGCCCATACCGAATGGCCTGGTTATAACCGGCAATAACAAAGTGAAAGAGGCAGAAAACCTGCATTCCTTCTAGAAATACTCAAACCCTAAGTGGGCCTATGGCCCAATGATACAGAGGCTAAGCCTATTCTACAGCGGTGTGACTAAATGAGAACATTAAATTTCAAAAGAGTGTTAAGAATTTGAACGGTTTAGAAACTTTCGTCACCCCAAGCCAAGTTGAAAGGGAACCACTCGCTGTTCCCTTACAGTACATATTTCCCAGTAGGGAACAGGGCAGAGGGTCAGCACTCGTTGTTCCCTTACAGTACATATTTCCCAGTAGGGAACAGGACAGAGGGTCACCACTCGTTGTTCCCTTACAGTACATATTTCCCAGTAGGGAGCAGGACAGAGGGTCACCACTCGTTGTTCCCTTACAGTACGTATTTCCTAGTAGTGAACAGGGCAGAGGGTCACTACTCGTTGTTCCCTTACAGTACATATTTCCCAGTATTGAACAGGACAGAGGGTCACCACTCGTTGTCCCCTTACATTACATATTTCCCAGTAGGGAACAGGACAGAGTGTCACCACTCGTTGTCCCCTTACATTACATATTTCCCAGTAGGGAACAGGACAGAGTGTCACCACTCGTTGTTCCCTTACAGTACTTATTTCCCAGTAGGGAACAGGACAGGGGTCACTACTCGTTGTTCCCTTACAGTTCATATTTCACAGTAGGGAACAGGAGAGAGGGTCACCACTCGCTGTTCCCTTACATTACATATTTCCCAGCAGGGAACAGGACAGAGTGTCACTACTCGTTGTTCCCTTACAGTGCATGTCTCCTTTTAGGGAACGGGACAGAGGGTAACCACTCGTTGTTCCCTTACATTACATATTTCCCAGTAGGGAACAGGACAGAGTGTCACCACTCGTTGTCCCCTTACATTACATATTTCCCAGTAGGGAACAGGACAGAGTGTCACCACTCGTTGTTCCCTTACAGTACTTATTTCCCAGTAGGGAACAGGACAGGGGTCACTACTCGTTGTTCCCTTACAGTGCATGTCTCCTTTTAGGGAACGGGACAGAGGGTAACCACTCGTTGTTCCCTTACATTACATATTTCCCAGTAGGGAACAGGACAGAGTGTCACCACTCGTTGTTCCCTTACAGTGCATGTCTCCTTTTAGGGAACAGGACAGAGGGTAACCACTCGTTGTTCCCTTACATTACATATTCCTAGTAGTGAACAGGACAGAGTGTCACTACTCGTTGTTCCCTTACAGTGCATGTCTCCTTTTAGGGAACAGGACAGAGGGTAACCACTCGTTGTTCCCTTACATTACATATTTCCCAGTAGGGAACAGGACAGAGTGTCACCACTCGTTGTCCCCTCATATTACATATTTCCCAGTAGGGAACAGGACAGAGTGTCACCATTCGTTGTCCCCTCACATTACATATTTCCCAGTAGGGAACAGCACAGAGGGTCACCACTCGTTGTCCCCTCACATTACATATTTCCCAGTAGGGAACAGGATAGAGGTCACTACTCATTGTTCCCTTAGAGTATATATTTCGCAGTAGGGAACAGGACTGTGGGTCACCACTCATTGTTCCCTTACAGTACATATTTCCCAGTATTGAACAGGACAGAGGGTCACCACTCGTTGTTCCCATACAGTACATATTTTCCAGTAGGGTACAGCACAGATGGTCACCACTCGTTGTGCCCTTAGAGTATATATTTCCCAGTATTGAACAGGACAGAGGGTCACCACTCGTTGTTCCCATACAGTACATATTTTCCAGTAGGGAACAGCACAGATGGTCAAAACTCGTTGTGCCCTTAGAGTATATATTTCGCAGTAGGGAACAGGACACAGGGTCACTACTCGTTGTTCCCTTACAGTACATATTTCGCAGTAAGGAACAGGACAGTGGGTCACCACTCGTTGTTCTCATAGAGTATATATTTCGCAGTAGGGAACAGGACAGAGGGTCACTACTCGTTGTTCTTCTACAGTGCATATATCCCAGTAGGGAACAGGAGAGAGGGTCACCACTCGTTGTTCCCGTACAGTGCATATTTCCCAGTAGGGAACAGGACAGAGGGTCACCAAGCGTTGTTCCCTTACAATACATATTTCCCAGTAGGGAACAGCACAGAGGGTCACCACTCGTTGTTCTCTTACAGTACATATTTCCCAGTAGGGAACAGGGCAGAGGGTCACCACTCGATGTTCCCTTACAATACATATTTCCCAGTAGGGAACAGCACAGGGGGTCACCACTCGTTGTTCCCTTACAGTACACATTTCCCAGTAGGGAACAGGACAGAGAGTCACCACTCGTTGTTCCCTTACAGTACATATCTCCCGGTAGGGAACAGGATAGAGTCCTCAGACTGGCTGAACATTCTACATTTAAGCCATCAAATACATGAAATAAAAGACGTAAACATTCCTCTCAAGATATCTGCAGGAGCTATCACATGTTTTTAAAAAATTCTGCCATTACGTTGCTTTACCGTGTCATCCGAATACCGCCCGCTGACACCGCCTCCGTTAGGACACGCGGCACTCAATTGACTGGAGCTATGAAGAAGACAAAACTGCCCTGATGCGCCCAGGATTTATAGTACTTTTGAGGGTAAGATTCGAGAACTCTTTAATTATAGGCTGAATTCTTGTACCCCCCCCCCCGACTTTAATTGGCTAGAGAAAATATTTACAAAATTCTGATGGGTTGATTGCTATTGGGGAAGAAACCAAGAGAAGTATTGATAATTTTGATACATGAACAAAGCAATCTTTAAAGGTAAGGTCAGTCAATGGTAGAAATCAATTTTTCCTTAACAATTTGTTACGGAGTTATCCGTGGTAGTTAGAGGTGAAAGAAGGTGCGGGCGAGAATAGGTCTCAACTTACGAAATTAAAGTTAATTTAAAACTTTAACAAAGGTTATATTTTCTTTTCAAAATGAACAAATGACAACAAATAACAAAGATGTAACAGGTACCAAGTAGCAGGTTAACAATTTCAGAATTTACAGAGCCCCCAAGATTAATTTCTGAGCTCTCAGCTCACCACCACAATAGTTACAGGGCACAAAACCCCTAAGTACAAGGAGCACTTGCTCCTAATTGCCAAGTTAAGAGGATAAGAGCAGACCCGCTCTCAATTTTACCAGCCTATCAAAGGCTACAACAACCTTCATTCCTAACTGCCCTTAAGGCACACATACAGTGAAACGGGGGTATCTTGTACCCAACCTACAGGGCCTTCACATGAAGAAAGCAAACACTGGCTTAATTAAATGGCCCAACAAACCAACTTGACTGGAGGCGTAGCTTGCACTCCTACATGAAACTTCTTAAAACCTAGGTGGCACTCGGCCAGTTATACAGGGGCTAATCCCATACTATGGAGGTGACACGATAAGAAAACTTTAATACATTACGAAGAGAAGAAAAACGGTTATGAAAAGGTAGTCACCTCAAAACAATATGAGTGGGAGCTCGAGAGGGTTAGGCACTCTCTGTCCCAATTTGTAGTCAAAGAGACGACATTTTACCAAATGTCTATTACATTTTAAAGATCGGTTACATGAGAAAAGCTTCGAATCTGCCCCGAGGGTTAAACTGCTGAGCTAGCAAGAAATAAAGTTATTAAACGGCCATTACCTTGTGGATGAACTGCTGCCCGAAGAAAAAGGCGCTTCCCGCCCCCTGCTATATATGTTCACACACTGCGAAAGATGTTACTGAAGTGGCCCCGAGACCATAAAATCTGCCGTTTTTATACCCTCGTGGAAAATTCGAGATCTTTCAAGAATGAAAAAGACACACCCCTTCAACTTTATTGGTAGACAAGGAATTACACATGGAAACCTGAGGAAGAAAGCTATGATTGGAGGAAAATTAATTACAGAAATCACCGATTGAATAAGTTCAAAACTGGCGGAAAGAGAAGGGTTATACTGCCAACCCAACAAATGACTGAAAGAAATTTAACAAAGAACAAACTTATGAATACCAAATTCCGTGAAACCTTTGATTTAATACAGATTTTAAAGTTCAGAATTTCTCCTGTAGGGAGGTTTCAACTGGCGCAATATTTGAATTAGCGGCGTGGAGGTGTACCGCCCGGTACACAATTAACTATCGTTTTCCCGCCAGCGGGGAGTTGGGCAATTAAACACTTGATAGAGACATCTAACTGTAGATAATCAAACCTTCTTGTACTACATAAGTTCAAGTTAGCATACAGAGAGAACAGAGAGAACTGGCCCCAGAGAGTGTGCCCTGGTACAGTATTAATGGCGAATGCCCTCCGAGCAGGCCTGGTATAGGTCTTACAGGCGACCTGCATGTCTCTGGTGATGCGAACTCTACTTAGGAAGACAACACAACACCCAGCACTCGATTAACCATTTAAAGTTAAAATCCCGACACGGCAGGGAACCGAACTCGGTACCTGTTTCACCAAACCATACTAACCATTTCACCATGGAGATGGACAATGTAGTGTAATGGAATTTAATACAATTTGAGAGGGATATTTTTTGATTGAAGAATGTTCAAACAAGGGAACGTGATGCACTGTCAGTGGTGGAGATAAGTGGGAGGAGAGCATTGCAGCAATAGCGGGACAACAGTACATTATTCCGTGCAATGATCAATTCCACTTTTACCTTTGGACGCTAAGTCTCCCGGATTAATTAGCATCACAGTGCCGTATCCGTCACGATCCTAGTTTTGCTGTTGGCTGAACCGAAGTCGCAGGTTTCCCAGCCAAGACGTGCGGGGTCTCCCAGGCCCCTTCTTCCCTCGATCCTCCGTTGTATATTTATTTGGAGGAAGGCGCCTCATGATATGAGATCTTCATGATCTTAGCAGCCGAGCACATTTCTACAGATAGACCCACATTTCAAATGATGCTACTCCATACAACAAAATGGAGAGCACACAGCTCCGCGCTATCAGCACTTTGGTCCCAGCGCTCGCTGACGACGATATTCTCGACCCTTTGCAGCGGACTGCTGCACTACCTGGAGCAGTGACAAGTAGACTAGCAAAGCGATATCTACTGCCACAAGTAACAAGTAGTCCAGCCAGATGATATCTATTACCCTGCCTCGAGCCGTAATAAGTTATCCAGCTCCGCGATATCTACTGCTACCCTGCCTCGAGCCGTAATAAGTTATCCAGCTCCGCGATATCTACTGCTACCCTGCCTCGAGCCGTAATAAGTTATCCAGCACCGCGATATCTACTGCTACCCTGCCTCGAGCCGTAATAAGTTATCCAGCTCCGCGATATCTACTGTTACACTGCCTGGAGCCGTAGTAGTCCAGGACGTACGCACGAGTGTGAAGATGGATTGTTTCAAGTGGGTGTCCTTGCTCATCTTAGAAATACAGTGGATTGTGAACTAAGTGTAGGCTTTAATTTTCTATGTCAAAAGTTTCCGATCTTCGTTACAGGTTGACATGCGACGATTCGCATCAGCGGAGAACCATGATAAATCTTCTCATGATAGCAGTGAAATGAAGCAGCTGGATTCGGTGACTTCTGTACATTCACCATTACACGGTAAGCCTCATTCACAGTCGGTATGCCTTAACTCAAAGGAGTAGGACCTCATTCTGTGTGGGCGGAACCTCCTCTCTATCCAGGGGCTATCAGCTAGGGAACGTGCTTGTGTCACACTCCTCCATATTCAATATAGTATACTGCGTTCTGATATTCCGGAGGGGATTGGAATTAATTTCAGCGAACGAAGAACAACAGAAACTGTACTGGTCAGAATAATGGAAGTAACAATCCACCAGCAAGTGAGACAGGTGTGTAGTCTGTCTATCTTACAGTCAAAGTGTATATAGAGCAGGCAATGTGGGATATGAAGAAGTAGTCATTGTTCTGGTGGAAATCAAACAAATCCTAGGGAAGGGCAGTGGAATGTAGTAGATAAAGTCAGGTGAAGTAAGTGATGTAAACTAGTAAATGTACTCACTAAGGAAGTGGAGGAATTTCGAGAGCTAGGAAATAACAGACGACACTAGCTGGTCATTTATCGAAGATCAGCATTTGGTAAATTACGCCTTCTTTTAAACGAAACTTTCTAATCATTATAAATATACAATTCAGGGTGTCGTTCGCGAAAGTATTTACCTGGAACATGAGACTCCATGAGATAGAAACATGCTTATCAGAGAAAGAGGGTAGAGCCTTTGAAATGTGGTGTTACAGAAGAATTCTTGAGGTAAGTAACGAAAACTCGTGTACTTGCCTCGAGGTTGTGCAGTTCTTTCCAGCAGCACTCCCAATGCGGGTGAGCATATTGAACTACATACCTGCAGCACTGCCAACATTACATTTCTCGAAATAGTGGGAAAGAATCGTGGGCCCTCTAGCATTGCAAGTAATTGCGCTAACCGTTACACTGTGAAGCTTAAGGTGAGATGCACTATCATAGAACAAACCAAGAGCACTTGACTGGTGGGAGTTATGGGATAAGTATGCGAAAGTGTTTAGGCTTATGACGGAGAACAGGGGAAGTTCGGAAAGACAGGTAGGCCTAATATTTTGAGGGGTAGAGAAGTGAGGGCAAAGGGATCAAGGCAAGGGGAATTTTGACGAGTGTATCTATGTGTCGTCGCTGGTAAAACACAGAGGGAAATAGGGGAAATATCAGAGTGTTACAGGAAGGTGACAGGTAAGAATAAAGAGATACGTAGAGACTAGTACGGGACGCGATCTGATGAAGTGGATGGGGTCGAGGATCTGTTCATTACGGACTCTATAGTTATGCTCGTGGAGAAAGTACATGGAGGAAAGGGAACCAAGGTAGAGGAATGAGGACGGTAAGAATTTTGTGTGACAGTTTTCCATGTTGGTACGAAGAACGTACGGCAAGCAGGAATAACTACCAACATAGTGTGGGATCTTGTTGCGATACCTCCTAGGAGGGATACTGAGTGGAGGGGTACTTTACATGAACTAAGGAGTAGATATATGTGAGACTGGGAGTGAGTGTGTATGCATCAATCAGGAGAGAGATACAGAGGACAAGTGACATAATGATGCGGAAATTGTATGAAAGTTTACTGTAGAGATAGAATGTAACCGATAGCAGGGGAAGTATTTATTCGGATTAAAGAATAATTAAAAGGTTAAAGATGAGAAACACGAAGTTCAAGAGATGATAGTTTGGGGGTACAGACTTGGATAGATTGATACAAACGCGGAAACAATGATTTGGGTAACGACACAGAAAATAATGTGAATGTGTTGATCGGTCAACTGTCAACTCGGAAGGTAATGCAAATGACAGAAATTTAAATTAACCTGTGAGGAAGAGGTGGATGAGAAAGTGACGGAATCGAATAGATGAAGGAATATTATTATTGATGTGATGGTGGCAGAACCAGATGAGTATTTTGAGAAAATGCGGTGAAGGTGTTTCTGTTCAGCAGACGTACATATTACAATAAAAGTGTGAAAATGTAGACGCATGCATAGGAAACAGAGGGATTGTATGGACCTCTTGTAAGAAGGGAATAATTTATTTTCAACTATAAATAACTACAGTTAGGAACATGCATTTTAGTACGAGTTTCCTAATAAATTTTCACTCGGCCCTAGCGAGAACCTTGGTTTTCCACTTTCTCTCTCGCTCTTTTCCCAACAGGTCAAGTATCATTGCATGTAATTTAGTTACTGGCAAATAGCACCACCGTTCGTTTAGATCCTGTGCGGCAGTATGAGAAAGAAGAGTCTCTCTGACATTATGGAATACAAAGAACGCAAAGTGTCGCCCACTGACGTCTGGTCTTCTTCAGTGCACCGGAGTGAAAAGGCTTGTGGTACTTCAGCTTTATCACAACACTGAAGGACTAAAATCTAAGAATGTTTCCTGTTTTTAGCATTCTGAGTCTCCTTAAGAAACACGTTCACTGCTCGGTGAATGCTGGGATGGGACCTAATATTCTGTGTTCCCCGTCCAAGGGACAGTTCATACGGTGTTGGACTGGAAGACCTCGTGGGCTCACTGCTGCAGGAGAGGAGGAGCAGGCCACATGTTGTTAGCTGTGTTCCAAACAGAATGCTACACACGTAACTCTCCTAACATATAATACGGAAGTTTCCGGTGAAGTTTTTCAATACACTTCACAACCGGAAACCAGCTTTTTAAAATGTGCATATCCTATCAGTTGCGAACATTTTCTCAGTTCACAACTTGAAAATTTATTCCCCCCTTTTCTTTCAGGTCAGACAGAAAAGAAAACATTCGATATTAATTTTTGTAACTTGTTTACGTGGCATCAGCTGTAACTGAGACAATTTATATCTTGCTGTAAATTCAAGGTTCCTCTCTGTAAAACTGACACCAGCATGTTTTAATATGACCGCTGCTGCTTTGAAACTACAGTAATAAGTATTAATATCTACTATAATAGCCTTCTACTTGTGCAACAGGAACTAAGTAAGGAATCTTCACCTTCAAGAATGATAAAAGAAACCACCTTTCTTATCATGATGAGGACAACAAGAAATCTTTAATAGAAAGAGTGAAAAACATACAATAATCTTGGTACATATTTTGTTAAACATAACAATAATTAGAAGTGGCCCTTTTTTGGTGAACCTGAAATAATTCTTTCTTTATATTATTTACATAGTTTCTGATAGATATTCAGGATCACAATTTATCAGAAATTAAATATTTGGTGCGCGTTTTTCTTCCAGATACCTCGATGTCTGCTACTAAAGCAAAGTCCTGTCCTCGTTCAGGTGAGTAAAAAACTGTTAATTGGTTAAACAGGTTAACTGTGACTAGTGTACGGGAGAGCAAACGAATATTCGTTTATGGCTCACATACATTCGAACCGAAACCATTCATTTCCTCACGAGACGTTTAGAGATTTTGGCATTCCTAGTCCTGGATATCAATAAACTTAATTCGATGAGAGGAATAAAAGGAGAGAGGTGTAAACACAGACAATATAAAGGTGGCCTGGCATATTACTTAAAATCATCCCCCCACGTAGTAGGGAATTTCACGCACTTTCAAGAGATGGATAAAGAATAAGTAGAATATTAACGGAGACAGTTTCAATTGGTCATTCAGTGACACGACATATAACTAAAGAGTTGTTTAACCTGAATTACTCTTGCCGGATTCTTACACTCCACGACCCTTGAACTTCCCACAGCACAAACGTTCCACAGATAAAGTGCTCACTTGCTTGCTTGGAGCAGCAGTCTGCAGAACGAGTGCAGTAAACATAATATGATAAACTTGTTGTAAGAGGAAATACGAGAGGGTCTTGCGTCTGATCTGAAGGTGGGATCCGGTGAGTGTCACGTGAAAACGACTGTAGGCTTGTATTACAGAGGTCGTGGATGTGATTTTCCGTGGCTCCTCAGTTCGGCACGAGACAAATATCTGTGTGTGAGGTTATCTGAGTTTGTCTCATGTTGTATGGAAGGAGAGCAACAAGAACCTAGTCAATAGAACTACTAGGGATCTACACTTCCAAGCGAAATGCAATACATCCACAATTTAGCAAACAGCCTCCATGGTGTGCTCAACTCTGTCTCACTCGTCAGCTGCTGGAGGATCTAAGGGAGGTGCTAACTCCACGTATTTATTACCAGCACTGTACCCGTTCCTCAAACAGCAGTGGAATACAAGACGTCTCCAAGAATTTGCGGTTCAGTTCACATACTACTTCCGGTGTTTAAATGATAATTGTGGCAGTAGTGTGAAGTACGACAAACGCGGATAGAACCTCAACAACGGTACAGTAAAACACTGTGACTGAACAATCAAGAAACACGTCTCCCCTATTCGTCTGCGCTATCACTGCTTTGTTCCATCTGTAATGCGATGTGACATGGACACAGCATCGCACAGGACTGCAACTAAAAATCATATCTGATATTATCCGGTTATAAGGCCAATTTGTACGTGAAAGAATCGAACAAAACCTGCGATTCCTACAACTTGTGTTATATCACATTTTTCAGTGAACCAAACCTTAACTCAGACAACTCCTTAGACCTCCCGAAAGAGAACTACACTATGTGATGACCCTAAAGTCACATACACCCTATAACAGAACCCTGGATGCTTACACACCAGTGACTTATGTCCCGCTGTGTTCCAGTGTTAAGCGTTTCCTTTCACAATATTCTCATAATTTGGCTTGAGAAAGGCGGTTCCCTTGATGAGTTCTGATGTCATGTATGCTCCTGTTTTGTATAAGTCCTCATTTATTGTACAGTAGTGTAACATGGGCCTCGCAGGCCAACACTGTGTTAACTTGTTTAAAAGCTTAGATTAACCATTTAATATCTTCCAAGCGCCTGGCTTAATTCAACCAAAATGTGTACAAATGATGAAGTTAACAAAATGTGGTTCACTCTTAAGAAAGAATAATCAAATATGGATCAACCTACTCTCCATTTACATATTTTGAAGTGGTTCTAATGCCGCCAACTATATCCAATATTTAGAAGAAGCTTTGCAGTTACTCTTGTGGGCTGATCCGACTTTGACTGAACACTGTACGCTCTAACAAGTGATTTGTGTACATTTAGATGGTTCCAGAATTATTAATATTGAGCAAATGGAGGTGTCAACGAAACACGGGAAATGTAGCTAAATTAAAATAAGTCATAATTACAGGTTTTTGTTAATTATCTCGCACATCTTTTACTCACGATACAATGTTAAGCCACTGATATCTCAAACAGTCAGCTCGCACTCATGAAGCTCACTGTATTGAACTTGTTACGCACTTCAGTTCCCTTCCCGCACCGTGAAGGGGTGGGACGGGCCTCTCTCAGACCAAACAGTCAGTTCGTAAACACAGAGCTTTCTGTATTGAACTTGTTACGCACTTCAGTTCTCTTCCCGTACCGTGAAGGGCTGGGACGGGCCTCTCTCAGACCAAACCGTCAGCTCACTGTATTCAACTTGTTACGCACTTCAGTTCTCATCCCGTACAGTAAAAGGGTGGGGCGGGCCTCTCTCAGATCAAACAGTCGGCTCGTACTCGAAGAGCTCACTGTATTGAACTTGTTACGCACTTCACTTCTCATCCCGCACCGTGAAGGGGTGGGGCGGGCCTCTCTCAGACCAAACAGTCGGCTCGTACTCGAAGAGCTCACTGTATTGAACTTGTTACGCACTTCACTTCTCATCCCGCACCGTGAAGGGGTGGGACGGGCCTCTCTCAGACCAAACAGTCAGTTCGTAAACACAGAGCTTTCTGTATTGAACTTGTTACGCACTTCAGTTCCCTTCCCGCACCGTGAAGGGGTGGGGTGGGCCTCTCTCAGACCAAGCAGACAGCTCGTACTCGAACAGCTCACTGTATTGAACTTGTTACGCACTTCAGGTCCCTTCCCGCACCGTGAAGGGGTTGGGTGGGCCTCTCTCAGACCAAACAGACAGCTCGTAATCACAGAGCTCTCTGTATTGAACTTGCTACGCACTTCACTTCTCATCCCGCACCGTGAAGGGGTGGGGCGGGCCTCTCTCAGACCAAACAGTCGGCTCGTACTCGAAGAGCTCACTGTATTGAAATTCTTACGCACTTCAGGTCCCTTCCCGCACCGTGAAGGGGTGGGGTGGGCCTCTCTCAGACCAAACAGTCAGTTCGTAATCACAGAGCTCTCTGTATTGAACTTGCTACGCACTTCAGATCTCATCCCGCACCGTGAAGGGGTGGGGCGGGCCTCTCTCAGACCAGTCAGTTCGTAATCACAGAGCTCTCTGTATTGAACTTGCTACGCACTTCACTTCTCATCCCGCACCGTGAAGGGGTGGGGCGGGCCACTCTCAGACCAAACAGTCGGCTCGTACTCGAAGAGCTCACTGTATTGAACTTGTTACGCACTTCAGTTCTCTTCCCGTACCGTGAAGGGGTGGGGCGGGCCTCTCTCAGTCCAGAGAGGTTTGTGGTGTGGAGAAATAGAAAATTATATTCTATAAAATGTTAAAGAAATGCCAACTGGAAGTTAACAAAGGAATGAGTTGTCTTGGATTCTCTTCGTTTAAAAATGAACTCTAGCAGTGGTTAACAGTACTGCACGACTTCCCGCCACTTTGCCCTCTGAAGCTCATTTGAGGAAACTAGTGAAGATGATTTAAATGATGATGCTACTGCTGTGGTAGTACAATGTTTTAGTGGGAAGCAGGAGCATGGTTCATGAGATAAAGCTTTCAGAGAATTCTGTATAACTCTTATTCGTTGTGAGTGAAGGTTTATTTATTTTTTAGCATTTCTTCAGAGGAAAGCAGCAAATCATGCTCTGGTTTTAATGTTTGTACAAAACAACACATGCTGCGCCCAATGTCACCCCTCATACAGTCAGAGCAGGCGAGTGCAGAAATCATTGGGTTCTCGAGAGATGGCAGCCAGTCGAATAAAATGTTATGGAAATCCATAGGATAATCCGGCAACATAAAAGGATCTATTATGTTCAATTTTCAATCCAGCTGAATCTAGCAGAAAACTGTGGGCTTTTTCAGAAGTGACTTAACACGATTGTGATATTGTCGATTATTCATTTTACACATCAGTTTATCAGTAGATAGAAGCACTGTAGTACAGTCCGCACACATCAGTCTATCACGTAGATAGAAGCACTGTAGTACAGTCCGCACACATCAGTCTACCACGTAGATAGAAGCACTGTAGTACAGTCCGCACACATCAGTCTATCACGTAGATAGAAGCACTGTAGTACAGTCCGCACACATCAGTCTATCACGTAGATAGAAGCACTGTAGTACAGTGCTCACACATCAGTATTTCACGTAGATAGAAGCACTGGTACAGTCCGCACACATCACGTAGGTAGAAGCTCTGGTAGTACAGTCCGCACACATCAGATTATCATGTAGAGAGAAGCACTGGTAGTACAGTCCGCACACATCAGATTATCACGTAGATAGAAGCACTGGTACAGTCTGCACACATCAGATTATCACGTAGAGAGAAGCACTCGTAGTACAGTCCGCACACATCAGATTATCACGTAGATAGAAGCACTGGTAGTACAGTCCGCGCACATCAATCTATCACGTAGATAGAAGCACTGGTAGTACAGTCCTCACACATCAGTCTATCACGTAGGTAGAAGCACTGGTACAGTCCGCACACATCACGTAGGTAGAAGCACTGGTACAGTCCGCACACATCACGTACGTAGAAGCACTGGTTTACTGTGCGCACACATCAGTCTATCACGTAGATAGAAGTACTGATCTGCCTGCTAGGCAAGATTGTTGAGGCTTGAAGTCTATGTGGTGGTAGGCCGATTCGAGCCCTGTCATCAGCGATGGAGTGTTATGGAATACAATTTCTAATCACTGGATTGCGTACCAAAAGCCTCTCGACAGTGATCATTTAGAGCGAGGGCATAGAACACTGTTGATGGTGATTCGTCCGTCGGATGGACGAGTTAAGCCATGAGCGAACACCTTGGTGCTATTTGACAGAAGTAGTTCACCCTCTCCTTTCTCATACGTCACATCCAACTCCTCTCCATACACTGACCATGTCGTGCATCAAAGAGTACGACAAATAACAGTGGATCTTCATTTTAAAACGTAGGATGGTCTAAAATCTGAAAGCGTGAACTAATTGTTTAAACGTGATGTTCTGACTGCCCACAGGTTACACACTGTTTGAAGGTTTCAGCTGTTATAAGGCATTCGTTGAAGGAAAGAACTGGACTGAGGCCAGGAAGCAGTGCCAGAGAGACGGAGGTGATCTGATGGTGGCAGAGAGTGACGAGGAGCGGTACCAGGTGCTCCCTAAAATATTCAATTCTTTGTTTTCCAACCCCTGGTTTGGAGTCCACAAGCCTGAAGGTTGCTGGGTGACTGTGCATGGTAAGTTTTTCTCTCTAGCTCTCTTCTGCTCATGAAATACTGTATGTCTTATATTAAACATTTAGCTAGTGATGTCACTGGCTGATGAACGCACGAGGAGTAGATAACCATCTCCTATTAACACATTGCTGTCCGTCCCATCTGACGTATAACTGGCCCCTGTGGCCGGAATGTTTTGGCAGAGACATGGAGTTATTGCAGGGTATCATAATTTAATAATTTTAGGTTCATTCACAGTTATATCTGTCCATTTTAAAGTTTTTGGTGAGATTTTAGATTTTGGTTCATTCTGGTATTGATATCTGTTTGATTCCTCCACCATATACGCCAACAAATCATTACAAATGAACAACTTGACATCACAACCTATATTTTCTGGTTCACTCGGCGAAATTTTTTACGCCAGGCGTCCACGAGAAAGACTCCAAAAACAGTATAATATCCTGTTAGGCCACTCACAGCCAGAAATAGGGAGAATATTATCAACAGTACTTACATCTGGACCATCTTTGCTATCTGAAGCATCAGGTCATTGCTCACATGGTGCAATAAACGTGTCATTCAACGCATCACTTCCACATAAATGCATGACACTAGCACTAGAATTATCATTAGACAATTCATCTTCACTCTCCTCACAATCACGGGAAACATATGACAAATTATCAGCGTATAATTCATGTATAATATCACCAGGAGTCAGTCCACTGTTTTTGTTTACCGGGGCTGCCATTTTTGTTTACTAGCATTGATGGATGCACGGAAGATATTCGAAGGAAAAAACAAATGCAACTGACGCACTAAAACGGGCAAAACCAGTACTAAAAGAAGCGTAGTTTTTCTACCATTTAGGCACATCAACGATAATCTCCAAATAGTTCCTCAATAACCGTTAGATGGCATCAGAAGACAGACTTGCACAAACACGTATTTATACGTGATCGGCTGCAGAGCACCGTGCTTGGAAACACGTATTGATACGTGAGCGGACAGCATTGTGTTAACTATAATCAGGGGAGGAACTAAGAAGTCTGACCCTCAGTAGCTCAGGCCGTAAAGAGCTAGCTTTCTGAGCCCAAGTTGGCAGGTTCGATTCTCGCTCAGTCCGGTGCTACGCCAGACTTGTGTCCATAGATTAACTGGCACTTAAAATTTTATTTTGAAGGGCAAAATTCCGGCACGCTGATGTCTCGAAAAACCATGCCAATGTACGTATTGGGGCGTAAAACGGATAACATGAATTAAGTCCAAAGGAAAGGAAAGGGCCGTAAAGGGCGTGAACACCGTGAAAGTACGAGGACCTCTTGGTGCTGTTGGAGAAGTGATCTTCCTGTTCCAGTTTTGATTCACCGACCTGACATTCAGTTCTCCGAACTTTCCTCCCTACTGACATTACTTTAGACTTTGTTCATGTCATTCTTTCCCCACCTCTCTTCAACTTCCATGATGTTAGATTGCAGGCTTTCAGCTCTCTCTGTCATTAACAACAAATCATCGGCGCAGTACAAACTTCTTACGACATTTCCACCTGACTGAATCCATCCCTGGCACTTCCATTAGCTGTATCCACATGCAACCTTCAACCAAGAACTCATCGTACAGTCAACTCCCAAAATAAATGAGTTTGATTGCTAGTAATATTCCCTCAGTATGGCTAAATCATTTCCCGCAGTGCTCTGCCACATGCCTTCTGTAGATCTACGAATCATAAACATAAATTTTTATTCATTTCACAGCACTTTGTAATAACCTGGTGTATAGTAAATCTATGATAGTGACAACCCCTCTGCGGCCTGAAACCTCACTGGTTCACATCCGGCTTACTCTCAACCATTGATCGCTCTCTCTCTTTTCAAAAATACACGTAAACGCCTTTCCTGGTGCACGAACGAGTCGCCATCAACAGCATCCTTGAAATACCTACATAGTTCTTGGAATCCTTCCCTTGGTTACAGATAGGTGCAATTACTGCTTCGTCCAATCAGAAGGTACCTCTTTAACATTGTTACTCTGTTATACCACTGACAGCCTTCCCAGGATATTTCGAGCCTAATTTCGTCCAATTGCTGCTGCTTTGAGACAATAAAGTGTATTTACCATTCTCATGGGCGACGTCCACTTACACAGAACAGGGATTTCATTTATAAACGATCTGGCCATTCTCACAGCACTCGGCCTACCTTGCTGTCGTAACGTGCCACAAAGTGGAGTTCTGGACCATGGTTGCCAACTGTTGAACTAATCTCGAACATTCGTGCTCAGTATTTATCATGGAGTGTGTATCGGCATGTTCGTCAACACTGCGCTAGATCACTTGTTAAAGATACCGTAGTGATGTAAACTGTTATCTATCATTATCAATAAGTTATTTCGTGATGTTTTATTGCACCTGGCCTTCTTTTCCACCCAACCAGGCACTGAAATACACGTAGGTCACATTATTGTAATTGGATAGAAAACAAAGAAAATTACATTAAGAATGATGAGTGATGAAATTAAATTAAGTTGAAATAAATAAAACTAGATAGCGCATGAAATGTAATAAGACTTGAAACATAAAACGATCAATAGCTTTAACCAGGCCATCCATGACGACAGAATGGTTGTGATTAGCAGCTTAAAGTTTACACATGATCTTTATTGGCACTGAATGTCTCCAAAGTGCTTCATTGAAAGTACGAACAGCGCTTAACTCTCTGATACTTTGAGGAACACTCGGAATGTAGCCTCAGTGTACACATTTACGATAGTTTAATTGCTCCTTTAGCAGAAAAGCCAGCTGTTCCCGAGTCCTGTCGTAAAGTTTATCAGAGACTGGGTCATGAGTGAAGTAAACACTCTCGCTTTTGCCCGGTATGTCATCTTCGGCAGAACACTACGACAAGGAATGCATGAGGTGCACCTGAAACGAACCTTGAGTCGTCACAAGTTGAATTACTTTCGTATGTTAATCGAAAAGTTTTGAAATGTGCGTCCACCCACCTACTAAAACACCACGAGGAGACAAAAACAGCAGAAAAAATTACAAGAAATATGCAGTTAAAGAGAGAAACCATTGAAGCCTAAATGATACGTTTAGAAAGAGATTACTTCAAGAAATGTAAGCCATAGGAAAGAGAGATTTGCACATGAGGATGAGACAAGCACCACACGCGGGCCGTTGTTTTACGTACGGCGCGAACAAATTAACGACTTACGCCGAAATGTTAAATAAACGGAGCGATAAAGAATATGCTAGCATGGCTCAGTAGGGCCAGATCTGTACTGCTTGAAGGAGCTTGAATGAAATAAAAGCATTTAGGGTTGTTCATTTCGCGTGGCTGTATCTAACCAGCTCTAGCTCCTGTAAGGCAGCCCCTCCGATGAGGGTGGACGGCATCTGCCATGTGTAGGTAACTGCGTGTTATTGTAGTGGGTATAGTGTTATGTGTGGTGTGTAAGTTTCAGGGATGTTGGCGACAGATCAAAAACCAGTCCCCGAGCCAACGAAATTAACTTTTAAAGTTAAAATCTCCGACCCCAACAGGAATCGAACCCGGGACCCTCTAGCCACGGGCTCGGACACTTAAGATGCGCGAGGATGTTTTCCCTTTCGGTCCCTGTATAGGGAATATAGCCGTGTGTTGACAAATATCAGGAGATGAGGCGAAGGCTCTGTAGGCGGCCAGAATCACTTGCAAGCTTACAATATCCCAGAGACCCTGGCACAGCGTGGGTTGTAGCGTATATAAGTTGCGGTGTTGGGCAGACTGTGACAGGATTCTGAGCTGCACGTTAGTTCTCCGTTTTGTGCCATTTGAATATGGAACGTTTCGTCATCAAGAAGCCGTAAATGTGTACATCCTCGGTAAGTTATGAAAATGTTTTATGTAATTTAACATCAGCACTAGCATGAGCACGGATGCGTGCCTAAGTTCTAAAGGTAGGTCTGTCCGTTTGTCAAATGCCCGCGGACTGATGGCTCCACCAAAAGTGCGGGTAACTATTTTGTACTGTAACTGGCGAGCGTCATAACTCTCATCAAGACGGCCGAGGTTTGAAACACAGTCGATGCATGCAACACTTTGAAAATGGGAAGTCACGTTCTGCTGATCCGGATTCTACTTAGAACCGTAGATCCCGTCGCTTGCCATTCTTTAGTTCCTTGCAGCCGTAACTGCATCATTTGTGTTTGTGTATCTTGAGCTTACCTTGAACCTCAAATGGTGAGTGGATGCCGTGACGTACCCAGAAAGTAATTTCAGAGGGTGGGGCATAATTCCAAGCCAATAGCGTGGTCACGAATTTTCGTTGGGGGGGGGATATGAAAAGAAATTCTGTCCTACCATGTGCGGTGACGGATCTTCAGAATATATTGAAGGTTTTGATTGTTACAATGTACCAGGGCCATTCAAAAAGAAATGAACCGGAGGCTATACAAATTAAAACCGGTGAAAGGGCCGTAATGCAATTGGCTGCGGAGGTCGGTGCGTTCCCTATAAGAGTGCTGAGGTCCTAAACACTGCGCTGTAAGGATCGTAATGCAATTGCCTGCGGAGGAAGGTGCGTTCCCTATAAGAGTGCTGAGGTCCTAAACACTGCGCTGTAAGGATCGTAATGCAATTGCCTGCGGAAGAAGTATCAGTCCCCGTAGGGGTACTGAGGTCTTCACCATTTTCTGCCCGCATTTTTACTCCGCTTATCCCCAGGTTTCAACCTATTATTTAGCAAAAGTTGTATAATTGGATGGTTCTGCGGCACCTCCTCCGCCGCCCGCCTCCTCCGCCGCCGCCGCCGCCGCCGTCCGCGGGAAATTTGAATTTTGGCGTAAAATTTGAATTTTGGCGCGAGATTTGAATTTGTAAACAAAGCCACGTGCTTTTTGACAGCTGTCATCGACAACAACGCATCGCTAACCTCACTGCTGCCATCTTGACGGGCCTAAACCTCACTAGTGCCAACTTAACCTAACTAGCATGTGGTAAACAAAGCCACGTGTTTTTTGACAGCCACGTGCTTTTTGACAGACAACAACGCATCGCTAACCTCAGTACTACCATCTTGACGGGCCTAAACCTCAGTAGTGCCAACTTAACCTCACTAGCGCGAGGTAAACAAAGCCACGTGCTTTTTGACAGCCACGTGCTTTTTGACAGATTTGTAAACAAAGCCACGTGCTTTTTGACAGACAACAACGCATCGCTAACCTCAGTACTGCCATCTTGACGGACCTAAACCTTAGTGGTACCAACTAACATGAGGTAAACAAAGCCACGTGTTTTTTGACAGCTGTCATCCGCCATCTTTAATCACAGTGCTGCCCTCTTTAGCTACTTACCTTTGACAGCTGTCATCCGCCATCTTTAAGCAGTGCTGCCCTCTATGTGGTGGCGGCAAATTCTAAATGCTTTACAAACCTATGCCCTTTTTGACAGCTGTCATCCGCCATCTTTAAACACTGTGCTGCCCTCTTTCATCACCTGTCATCGGCAGTGCTGTCACCTTGACGGGTCTAAACCTTAGTGCTACCAACTTAACCTCACTAGCGCGAGGTAAACAAAGCCACGTGCTTTTTGACAGCCACGTGCAGCTGTCATCCGCCATCTTTGAGCACCGTGCTGCCCTCTTTAGCTACTTACCTTTGACAGTTGTCATCCGCGATCTTGCATCCGAAACCTCAGTGCTGCACTCTATGTAGTGACGGCAAATTCCACGTGCTCTTGTTTGGAAACAAAGCTACGTGCAGCTGTCATCCGCCATCTTTGAGCACCGTGCTGCCCTCTTTAGCTACTTACCTTTGACAGTTGTCATCCGCGATCTTGCATCCGAAACCTCAGTGCTGCACTCTATGTAGTGACGGCAAATTCCACGTGCTCTTGTTTGGAAACAAAGCTACGTGCAGCTGTCATCCGCCATCTTTGAGCACCGTGCTGCCCTCTTTAGCTACTTACCTTTGACAGTTGTCATCCGCCATCTTTCATCCGAAACCTCAGTGCTGCACTCTATGTAGTGACGGCAAATTCCACGTGCTCTTGTTTGGAAACAAAGCCACGTGCAGCTGTCATCCGCCATCTTTGAGCACCGTGCTGCCCTCTTTAGCTACTTACCTTTGACAGTTGTCATCCGCCATCTTGCATCCGAAACCTCAGTGCTGCACTCTATGTAGTGACGGCAAATTCCACGTGCTCTTGTTTGGAAACAAAGCTACGTGCAGCTGTCATCCGCCATCTTTGAGCACCGTGCTGCCCTCTTTAGCTACTTACCTTTGAAATGTGGTATGTCATCCGCCATCTTGCATCGCAAACCTCAGTGCCGCCCTCTTTAGCTAGATACCTATGGTGGCAGACAATTCTACGTGACAGCAGCCATCTTTGAGCACAGTGCTAACCCTCTTTGTAGCGGTGGGAAATTCTACATGCTTTACAAATTCACGTGCTATTTTCTGATAGCTGTCATCCGCCATCTTGCATCACAAACCTCAGTGCTACACTCTATGTGGTGACGGCAAATTCTAAATGCTTTACAAACCTATGCGCTTTTTTGACGGCTATCATCCGCCATCTTTAATCACCGTCCCGATTCTCGACAGATTCTTAATCCGAGTTCTTTGACGTCAGGAAGGGCAACCGGTCGAAAACAATTATCGAACACGCATCGCGAAGGCAAGAGTGTGCAGCGATATGCATGTTTAGACTTGCAGATTACGAAAGAAACATAACAAGACTTGAGTCTTAAAAACAAATTCTCGCGATTTAAAATCTTAGTCAGGAAGGGCATCCGGCTGTAAAACAATAGTTCGTGATTTAAAATCTAAGAAGTGCATCTAGCTGTAAATCCCCCGATTCTCGACAGATTCTTAATCCGAGTTGTCAGGAAGGGCAACTAGTCGAAAACAATAGCGTATGATGTAAGAGCTTAGATACTGCCAGTTTTGCATCAGGAAGGGCGACTCAACAAATTCTTGTGATTTTAAAAATCTTAGTCAGGAAGGGCATCCGGCTGTAAAACAATAGTTCGTGATTTAAAATCTAAGAAGTGCATCTAGCTGTAAATCCCCGATTCTCGATAGATTCTTAATCCGAGTTGTCAGGAAGGGCAGCCGGTCGAAAACCATATTGTAAGAGGCTAGATACAGCCAGTTTTGCATCAGGAAGGGCGACTCAACAAATTCTTGTGATTTTAAAAATCTTAGTCAGGAAGGGCATCCGGCTGTAAAACAATAGTTCGTGATTTAAAATCTAAGAAGTGCATCTAGCTGTAAAACCCCCGATTCTCGACAGATTCTTAATCCGAGTTGTCAGGAAGGGCAACCGGTCGAAAACCATAGTGTAAGAGGCTAGATACTCCCAGTTTTGCATCAGGAAGCGCGACTCAACAAATTCTTGTGATTTTAAAAATCTTAGTCAGGAAGGGTATCCGGCTGTAAAACAATAGTTCATGATACAGCGAATTAAAATCTTAGTTCTTGCACTAATATCGAACATGCATCGCAAAAGCGAGAGTGTTCAGGTTTAGACTTGAATACACACTACTGTTTATAGTACGATGTTGTAGAACACTGCATTGCAATCAAACACTGTTTGGAAAAAAAATTCTTTCTGAACATGAGCTAGGCAATAACATACTTACGAATTTAATCAACACCTACTCTTATTTCTTCTTCGAGAGGAAGTTGTAGGAGGAGGAGAATGTAATACCTAAACTAGAATCGAGCACTACACTCGATACTACATATGATCAGAACATTAATTGATGTGTTCAAAACACTAGATAAGTGATCAAGACTAGATTCGAACACTGTACTCGATACTACATATGATCAGAACATCAGTAGATGTGTTTACAACATGTCTGGGGTATACCTTTGTTCTAAGAAAAAAATTAGGTTTAGACTTGAATACATACTACTGTTTATAGTACGATGTTGTAGAACACTGCACTGCAATCAAAACACTGTTTAGAAAAAGAAAAAAAAATCTTTCTGAACATGAGCTAAGCAATAACATACTTACGAATTTAATCAACACCTACTCTTATTTCTTCTTCTAGAGGAAGGAGTAGGAGGAGGAGAATGTAATACCTAAACTAGAATCGAATACCGCACTCGATACTACATATGATCAGAACATTAACTGATGTGTTCAAAACACTAGATAAGTGATCAAGACTAGATTCGAACACTGTACTCGATACTACATATGATCAGAACATCAGTAGATGTGTTTACAACATGTCTGGGGTATACCTTTGTTCTAAGAAAAAAATTAGGTTTAGACTTGAATACATACTACTGTTTATAGTACGATGTTGTAGAACACTGCATTGCAATCAAACACTGTTTAGAAAAAAAAATTCTTTCTGAACATGAGCTAGACAATAACATACTTACGAATTTAATCAACACTTACTCTTATTTCTTCTTCGAGAGGAAGGAGTAGGAGGAGGAGGAGGAGAATGTAATACCTAAACTAGAATCGAATACCGCACTCGATACTACATATGATCAGAACATTAACTGATGTGTTCAAAACACTAGATAAGTGATCAAGACTAGATTCGAACACTGTACTCGATACTACATATGATCAGAACATCAGTAGATGTGTTTAAAACATGTCTGGGGTATTCCTTTGTTACTGCATTGCAATCAAAACGCTGTTTAGAAAAGGAAAAAAATTCTTTCTGAACATGAGCTAGACAATAACATACTTACGAATTTAATCAACACCTACTCTTATTTTTTCTTCTAGAGGAAGGAGTCGGAGGAAGAGGAGAATGTGATACCTAAACTAGAATCGAGCACTGCACTCGATACTACATATGATCAGAACATTAATTGATGTGTTCAAAACACTAGATAAGTGATCAAGACTAGATTCGAACACTGTACCCGATACTACATATGATCAGAACATCAGTAGATGTGTTTACAACATGTCTGGGGTATACCTTTGTTCTAAGAAAAAAAATTAGGTTTAGTCTTGAAAACATACTACTGTTTATAGTGCGATGTTGTAGAACACTGCATTGCAATCAAACACTGTTTAGAAAAAAAAAATCTCTTCTGAACATAAGCTAGACAATAACATACTTTCAAATTTAATCAACACCTACTCTTATTTCTTCTTCGAGAGGAAGGAGTAGGAGGAGGAGAATGTAATACCTAAACTAAAATAAAAGAATATGTTAATTCTACATTATTTATTTTATATTATTTATTCCTTCTTAGATCTTCACATCGGACATTGCAACAGTATAATCATCTACTTCTTGAGATGTCGATGTGCCTATTTTTTTACAATCGGCTTTACGTCGCACCTACACAGATATGTCTTATGGTGACGATAGGACATGTAAGGGCTAGGAGTGGGAAGGAAGTAGCCGTGGCCTTAATTAAGGTACAGCCCCAGCATTTGCCTGGTGTATTTATTCCTTCTTCACATCGGACATTGCAACAGTATAATCATCTACTTCTTGAGATGTCGATGTGCCTAAAAAGAACGAAAATATATAGATGTAGCGTGGAAGTACTTGTGATGATAGGATATAGAAAAGTAAGTTAATTTGTTATCAGGTAACCCAGCTAAAGACCTTTACTGCCTAGCGTAAAAGCAAATGTGATAATAGGATATCGAAAGGACAAGTCACCTAGCCTAGAGTTGCAACGTGTAGAAGAAACCAAGTTTCAGCCTATTAAGGCCAGCATGTAAGATTAAAGAGAGCAACTATTCATCAATAGAGATTAGACTAAATTCGCGATGCTGGGAAGAAACTGAGTTTCAGCTGATTAAGGTCAGACATGGTCGTGAGTTTTTAAAATCAAACAGAAAGCGATAAATGTTCTATACCTAACAAAGTCGAAGCACTCTTGTTGTTAAAAAATATAGTAACTCAATATCCTTTCCTCTAGTCACAAAGAAAAAACGAAAATTTAATTACTAACGATTAACCAGCATGTGAGATTAAAGAGAGCAACTATTTATCAATAGACTAAATTCGCGATGCTCGGAAGAAACCGAGTTTCAGCCTGTTGAGGATAGACATAGCTATGTGTGCGTGTTTGAAATTATACCACGTCTATAGTATGCGGGTTGAAGAGAACAACTATTTATCAATAGCTTAAAGTTACGATGTTCGGAAGAAACCGAGTTTCAGCCCGTTGAGGACAGACATAGCTATGTGTGCGTGTTTGAAATTATACCACGTCTATAGTATGCGGGTTGAAGAGAACAACTATTTATCAATAGCTTAAAGTTACGATGTTTTAGAAGAAACCGAGTTTCAGCCTGTTGAGGGCAGACATAGCTATGTGTGCGTGTTTGAAATTATACCACGTCTATAGCGTGAGGATTGAAGAGAACAACTATTTATCAATTGCTTAAAGTTACGATGTTCGGAAGAAACCAAGTTTCAGCCTGTTGAGGGTAGACATAGCTATGTGTGCGTGTTTGAAATTATACCACGTCTATAGTATGCGGGTTGAAGAGAACAACTATTTATCAATAGCTTAAAGTTACGATGTTCGGAAGAAACCAAGTTTCAGCCTGTTGAGGGTAGACATAGCTATGTGCACGTGTTTGAAATTATGCCTCGTCTATAGTATGCTGGTTGAAGAGAACAACTATTTATCAATAGCTTAAAGTTACGATGTTTTAGAAGAAACCAAGTTTCAGCCTGTTGAGGGCAGACATAGCTATGTGTGCGTGTTTGAAATTATACCACGTCTATAGCGTGAGGATTGAAGAAAACAACTATTTATCAATTGCTTAAAGTTACGATGTTTTAGAAGAAACCAAGTTTCAGCCTGTTGAGGGTAGACATAGCTATGTGTGCGTGTTTGAAATTATACCACGTCTATAGTATGAGGATTGAAGAGAACAACTATTTATCAATAGACTAAAGTTACGATGTTTTAGAAGAAACCAAGTTTCAGCCTGTTGAGGGCAGACATAGCTATGTGTGCACCACGTCTATAGTATGCGGGTTGAAGAGAACAACTATTTATCAATAGCTTAAAGTTATGATGTTCGGAAGAAACCAAGTTTCAACCCGTTGAGGACAGACATAGCTATGTGTGCGTGTTTGGAATTATACCACGTCTATAGCGTGAGGATTGAAGAAAACAACTATTTATCAATAGCTTAAAGTTACGATGTTTTGGAAGAAACCAAGTTTCAGCCTGTTGAGGATAGACATAGCTATGTGCGCGTGTTTGAAATTATACCTCGTCTATAGCGTGAGGATTGAAGAGAACAACTATTTATCAATAGCTTAAAGTTACAATGTTTTAGAAGAAACCAAGTTTCAGCCAGTTGAGGATAGACATAGCTATGTGCGCGTGTTTGAAATTATACCTCGTCTATAGCGTGAGGATTAAAGAGAACAACTATTTATCAATAGACTAAAGTTACAATGTTTTAGAAGAAACCAATTTTCAGCCCGTTGAGGACAGACATAGCTATGTGCACGTGTTTGAAATTATACCTCGTCTATAGCGTGAGGATTGAAGAGAACAACTATTTATCAATTGCTTAAAGTTACGATGTTTTAGAAGAAACCAAGTTTCAGCCTGTTGAGGATAGACATAGCTATGTGCGCGTGTTTGAAATTATACCTCGTCTATAGCGTGAGGATTAAAGAGAACAACTATTTATCAATAGACTAAAGTTACAATGTTTTAGAAGAAACCAAGTTTCAGCCCGTTGAGGATAGACATAGCTATGTGTACGTGTTTTAAATTATACCACGTCTATAGTATGCGGGTTGAAGAGAACGACTATTTATGATTAGCTTAAAGTTACGATGTTTTAGAAGAAACCAAGTTTCAGCCCGTTGAGGATAGACATAGCTGTGTTTGAAATTATACCACGTCTATAGTATGAGGATTGAAGAGAACAACTATTTATCAATTGCTTAAAGTTACAATGTTTTAGAAGAAACCTATTTTCAGCCTGTTGAGGGCAGACATAGCTGTGTGTTTGAAATTATACCACGTCTATAGTATGCGGGTTGAAGAGAACGACTATTTATCAATTGCTTAAAGTTACGATGTTTTAGAAGAAACCAAGTTTCAGCCTGTTGAGGGCAGACATAGCTATGTGTGCGTGTTTGAAATTATACCTCGTCTATAGCGTGAGGATTAAAGAGAACAACTATTTATCAATTGCTTAAAGTTACGATGTTTTAGAAGAAACCAAGTTTCAGCCCGTTGAGGATAGACATAGCTATGTGCGCACCACGTCTATAGTATGCGGGTTGAAGAGAACAACTATTTATCAATAGCTTAAAGTTACGATGTTTTAGAAGAAACTAATTTTCGGCCTGTTGAGGGCTGACATAGCTATGTGCGCACCTCGTCTATAGCGTGAGGATTAAAGAGAACAGTTATTTATCAATTGCTTAAAGTTACGATGTTTTAGAAGAAACCAAGTTTCAGCGAATAGAGGTCAGACATACCTTAAAATCTTCGCACTGCAGACTGTTACTCGGGTGAATAAAATTGCGTATTTTCGAACGGTACCTAAAAAAAGAACAAACATTTATGAATGTAGATGTCTAGCGTAGAAGTTGCTTTGCAAATAAAAAAAGTAACTAACAGTTCTACCTTACCTTAAGCTGAAGAATAATATTCGCAGCAGACGGGAGATATGTGCATGTAGTAAACGCATACTGAGAACTGTGAGGAGCACTTCACGCAGACTGTAGCGAGTAAATATGCTCCTTATCACCAAGCAGATGTGAAAAATTCGCTGACAACTGCGGTACAGTCAGGACGAAGTGTTTATGCAACAAGAGCTCCCACCTGCAGGCTGACGTATTCGAACCTCCTGTTGATGCCGAGGTGTCAGAATTTAAGAGTTCGAGCCTTGGAAAGTTAGCGTGTGATCCTCGACTTCTCGAGGGTACATCTGCGGTATTCCTTGCCTGTAGGTATCGAGCTAAAACTAGATCATGTAATGATGATCGCGCAGGGCCCCCCTCGCCTAGCATTTACGGCTTCTAGTTCGAACCCGCTATCTTCTGAAGTAGCGAGAATGATTGAAGAGTGTTGAGGGTGATTCATTTGTCGGATGGAGGCGTTAAGCTATGTGCAGGCTTCTTCTAGTCGGGGTACGCGATTCAAATCCTGGTAACTTATACCGTCGGGAAGGGCATCTAGCTAGATCATGTTATGACGATCGCGCTGGTCCCTCGCCTAGCATTTACAGCTTCCAGTTCGAACCCGCTATCTTCCGAAGTAGTGAGAATGATTGAAGAGTGTTTGAGGGTGATTCATTTGTTGGATGGAGGCGTTAAGCTGGCTTCTTCGGTAGGAGTAGGCTATGTCGGGACATCTAGTTATCGATTTAAAATCCTAGTCAGGAAGGGTACGCGATTCAAATCCTGGCAACTTATACCGTCGGGAAGGGCATCCGGCTAGATCATGTAATGACGATCGCGCAGGTCCCTCGCCTAGCATTTACAGCTTCCAGTTCGAACCCGCTATCTTCCGAAGTAGCGAGAATGATTGAAGAGTGTTTGAGGGTGATTCATTTGTTGGATGGAGACGTTAAGCTGGCTTCTTCGGTAGGAGTAGGCTATGTTGCAATGTTCGGAAGAAATCAAGTTTCAGCCTACTGAGGTCGGACATTGTCGTGAGGGGTTTGAGCTCAGCTCGAGAAGCTGCTAATAATTTTAATGCGAACTGTACGCGTGTAGCAGACTTCGTTCCCTGCTGAGGCAAACACATTCTAGCGAGCCGGATGCAGCTTGCGTGCGCGCGCGTGTGTGTGTAGGCATACTATCCCAGAATATTTTTTCCTCGTTCTAGAGTCTGTTACCCTTCCTGATGTAACAAGACTAGGATTTATTTTTTAGACTGCACTTAGCTAGAAATAGCTACATGAAATATCACAAGAATTTGTTGAGTTGCCCTTCCTGATGCAAAACTGGGAGTATCTAGCCTCTTACACTATGGTTTTCGACCGGTTGCCCTTCCTGACAACTCGGATTAAGAATCTGTCGAGAATCGGGGGTTTTACAGCTAGATGCACTTCTTAGATTTTAAATCACGAACTATTGTTTTACAGCCGGATGCCCTTCCTGACTAAGATTTTTAAAATCACAAGAATTTGTTGAGTCGCCCTTCCTGATGCAAAACTGGCTGTATCTAGCCTCTTACAATATGGTTTTCGACCGGCTGCCCTTCCTGACAACTCGGATTAAGAATCTATCGAGAATCGGGGATTTACAGCTAGATGCACTTCTTAGATTTTAAATCACGAACTATTGTTTTACAGCCGGATGCCCTTCCTGACTAAGATTTTTAAAATCACAAGAATTTGTTGAGTCGCCCTTCCTGATGCAAAACTGGCAGTATCTAAGCTCTTACATCATACGCTATTGTTTTCGACTAGTTGCCCTTCCTGACAACTCGGATTAAGAATCTGTCGAGAATCGGGGGATTTACAGCTAGATGCACTTCTTAGATTTTAAATCACGAACTATTGTTTTACAGCCGGATGCCCTTCCTGACTAAGATTTTAAATCGCGAGAATTTGTTTTTAAGACTCAAGTCTTGTTATGTTTCTTTCGTAATCTGCAAGTCTAAACATGCATATCGCTGCACACTCTTGCCTTCGCGATGCGTGTTCGATAATTGTTTTCGACCGGTTGCCCTTCCTGACGTCAAAGAACTCGGATTAAGAATCTGTCGAGAATCGGGACGGTGATTAAAGATGGCGGATGATAGCCGTCGAAAATGCGCATAGATTTGTATAGCATTTAGAATTTGCCGTCACCACATAGAGTGTAGCACTGAGGTTTGTGATGCTAGATGGCGGATGACAGCTGTCAGAAAATAGCACGTGAATTTGTAAAGCATGTAGAATTTCCCACCGCTACAAAGAGGGTTAGCACTGTGCTCAAAGATGGCTGCTGTCACGTAGAATTGTCTGCCACCATAGGTATCTAGCTAAAGAGGGCGGCACTGAGGTTTGCGATGCAAGATGGCGGATGACGTACCACATTTCAAAGGTAAGTAGCTAAAGAGGGCAGCACGGTGCTCAAAGATGGCGGATGACAGCTGCACGTAGCTTTGTTTCCAAACAAGAGCACGTGGAATTTGCCGTCACTACATAGAGCGCAGCACTGAGGTTTCGGATGCAAGATGGCGGATGACAACTGTCAAAGGTAAGTAGCTAAAGAGGGCAGCACGGTGCTCAAAGATGGTGGATGACAGCTGCACGTGGCTTTGTTTCCAAACAAGAGCACGTGGAATTTGCCGTCACTACATAGAGTGCAGCACTGAGGTTTCGGATGAAAGATGGCGGATGACAACTGTCAAAGGTAAGTAGCTAAAGAGGGCAGCACGGTGCTCAAAGATGGCGGATGACAGCTGCACGTAGCTTTGTTTCCAAACAAGAGCACGTGGAATTTGCCGTCACTACATAGAGTGCAGCACTGAGGTTTCGGATGCAAGATGGCGGATGACAACTGTCAAAGGTAAGTAGCTAAAGAGGGCAGCACGGTGCTCAAAGATGGCGGATGACAGCTGCACGTGGCTTTGTTTCCAAACAAGAGCACGTGGAATTTGCCGTCACTACATAGAGTGCAGCACTGAGGTTTCGGATGCAAGATCGCGGATGACAACTGTCAAAGGTAAGTAGCTAAAGAGGGCAGCACGGTGCTCAAAGATGGCGAATGACAGCTGCACGTGGCTGTCAAAAAGCACGTGGCTTTGTTTACCTCGCGCTAGTGAGGTTAAGTTGGTAGCACTAAGGTTTAGACCCGTCAAGATGACAGCACTGCCGATGACAGGTGATGAAAGAGGGCAGCACAGTGTTTAAAGATGGCGGATGACAGCTGTCAAAAAGGGCATAGTTTTGTAAAGCATTTAGAATTTGCCGCCACCACATAGAGGCCAGCACTGCTTAAAGATGGCGGATGACAGCTGTCAAAGGTAAGTAGCTAAAGAGGGCAGCACTGTGATTAAAGATGGCGGATGACAGCTGTCAAAAAACACGTGGCTTTGTTTACCTCATGCTAGTTAGGTTAAGTTGTTACCACTAAGGTTTAGGTCCGTCAAGATGGCAGTACTGAGGTTAGCGATGCGTTGTTGTCTGTCAAAAAGCACGTGGCTTTGTTTACAAATCTGTCAAAAAGCACGTGGCTGTCAAAAAGCACGTGGCTTTGTTTACCTCGCGCTAGTGAGGTTAAGTTGGCACTACTGAGGTTTAGGCCCGTCAAGATGGTAGTACTGAGGTTAGCGATGCGTTGTTGTCTGTCAAAAAGCACGTGGCTGTCAGAAAACACGTGGCTTTGTTTACCTCATGCTAGTTAGGTTAAGTTGGCACTAGTGAGGTTTAGGCCCGTCAAGATGGCTGCAGTGAGGTTAGCGTTGCGTTGTTGTCGATGACAGCTGTCAAAAAGCACGTGGCTTTGTTTACAAATTCAAATCTCCCGCCAAAATTCAAATTTCCCGCCAAAATTCAAATTTCCCACGGGCGGCGGTGGCGGTGGCGGAGGCGGCGGCGGAGGCGGCGGCGGAGGCGGCGGCGGAGGCGGCGGCGGAGGAAGTGCCGCAGAACCATCCAATTATACTACTAGCAAAAACTGAAACAGACCGTTCTGTTTCAGAAAAAGTTAAATACAGTAAATACTATTGATCACAATGAATTCAAATTTTCAATAACATTAGAAAATATACCATCACATCCATTTCTCTGTTTATTGAGTCATAATGTGTTTTCCACCCCCCCCCCCCTCGTGATACTCGACACAGAGACAGTCTGTATTTGTCACATTCACATGTTGTCTGAATCCCTCAAAACCAATAATCACGTGATTTTGGAAGTGGAATGATGCCCATGTATATAAGATTTTATTTCATCTGGGCAAGTGTCTTCCCATTCTGTTTTTATTTTACCGGAATGCGACTGTTTGAAGGCTGCATTGTTATATGCGCAATAGGCTGTCACTGAATAATTTTTCTCCTCCTAAGGTACGTATTCTCTTTCCGAATTATGCGCAGGTTCAGCATCATCCATTTAATCATTCGGAGTAACGAAACGTAATATTTGTGTTACCTGAATTGCCGTGGCATCGCCATGAGGTCCGATTTATCGATATTCGTTTTCATTCATATCACTGTTATCACTAAAATTATCTTCGTTGATATATTATTCACTCATTAAAAATTCACCTGCACCCCTACTCAAGGATTCTGTGTCACGTTTTTCGCCCATATTCAGCTCAGTTTCAATATACGCGATATTCAATCCCGCCATGTTTACGAACGAAACAGCTGACCCGCGCTCGCGGAAGTTCAAGACCGTTGCCTAGGCAACGTCAAGACAGATTATCTCTCTTCCTTTATTCTCTAAGACTTGTAGATTGCGCTGCGTGTTCGTAAATGCCTTATAAACACTTCACTGATGAGAAAAATTAAAAAAAACTATCGCACAGATCGCAGACGAATGCAGATAATGCAGCAGGGCGCTTTCGGGCGCTAAGGACGGGAAGGCTAAATGAACAGTCGGGCGCTTTCGGGCGCTAAGGGCCGGAAAGGGATAAAATCACCGCTGAAAGGATCGTAATGCAATTGCCTGCGGAAGAAGGTGCGTTCTCTATAAGAGTGCTGATGTCCTAAACTCAAAGAATCGTAATGCAATTGCCTGAGGAGGAAGAAGTTGCAGTCTCTATAAGAGTGCTGATTTCCTAAACTCACAGCTGAGAGGATCGCAATGCAATTGCCTGAGGAAGAGGTATCAGTCCCTATAGGACAGCTGATGTAATAAACTCACCGCTCAATTGATCGTAATGCAGTTACGTGAGGAAGAAGGTGCGTTCCCTATAAGAGTGCCGATGTCCTAAACTCAAAGAATCGTAATGCAATTGCCTGAGGAGGAAGAAGTTGCGGTCCCTATAAGAGTGCTGAGGTCCTAAAATCACCGCTGAAAGGATCGCAATGCAATTACCTGCGGAAGAATTTGCGGTCCCTATAAGAGTGCTGAGGTCCTAAACTCACCGCTAGAAGGATATGGCTTCACACCGCGTGACGACAGATCTAGCACACACACTAAACCCAGTCGTGCTGGAAACAGTGGAATGGAGGCTTCAGAGAAGAGCAAACGGTGTAGAACGAGGAATTTAATAAGACTGTCATTCAATGGGACAAGTTCCTCAGCAGTGCCGGGTCGTTTCTTGTATCCAACAATGGGAATCACTTTGTGTACTGTTAACAGACACCGGCTGCATTATTGAAACTGTTCGTGAAAGTAATAATACCGTTTGTGAAGAAGTAGAAACAACATTTAATTTGTCTTCTTTAAGAAGGAACCATCTGCCGGTTCGGGAGACTCAATGCCAACTCTATTGCTCCCACAAACAAGAGTATATTCCCAGTCCTATGGCTTTCGTAACACCGTTAGTGGCGGGAATCGAATGCAGGATGTCTGAAGTGAAATTCTAATATAAGCAGACCTAAAAATAAACCAGCCGGTAGCACGGTGGATCGGTTCGATTCCCGAAAATTTCAGGGACTTTTACCTGAATCTCAGGGCTGATTCAAGGTACACTCAACCTACGTGATTTGAGGTGATAATTGAATGTGAGATGGCGCTCCCGTGTTAGAAAGCCAAGAATAACGGCAGAGGTGATTCGTCGTGCTGACCACGTGACTCGTCATAACCTGCAGGCCTTCGGGATGAGTAGCGGTCCCTTGGCAGGCAGCATGGAGTTTGGTTTGGGAAAGTAAAGTAAAAATACTAACTGCCTCTGTTTTTAAAAGTACGAAGTCTCGTTTTGATGTGGCTCAGTAGGCTGAGTCACTGTCCTTCGGAGTCCGAGTTTGCAGGTTCAAATCTCGGCTTGGGTCGGTGGACCTTAAAGGGTGTTGTAATGGCAACAGATCCACGTCGTTGGTTTCGGGCGCGTTAATAAAAATTATAAAGACGAACAAGAAACTGTAACTTATTCTGTATCCCGGGCTTGCGAGGGAACCTTACATTCATATGTTCGCCGCATTATTAGTATAAAATGTCGTTCTTTACATGACAACTATTACCATGTTCATTCCAAACCGCACTATTGCGTCTTTAGTCAAACTATTTATTTTTGAATTCATTTCACTTGTATTCGCAATGCTGCAGGGGAAGGAGTCCAGACACTTGTATTAGCTCACAACTGTAGTCAAGAATGACTTCAGTAGGATTGTCGCGATTAAAAGCAAAGTTATTCTTTGACATACTCCATCAAATAAAAACCTCACATTTCCTAACAGTCAAAAGTTCCAGAGCTGCAATGACCAGGGCAGAAAGCCGCGAACATTCCTCTGCCATTATTCCGTTAACAGTGCACACTTTTCATTCTAATCAGTGCCTTGAATAGCTGGAAAACTATGATGTGTTACGTAGAATTAGAACCAAAAAATGTACGAACTAGAGGAATGGCATGCTGAAGAAGAGAGAGGTCTAATAACCCAGATACTTCGCCCCAATATTATACTCGATACCCAGAAGTAATCCCATCCATCAGAGATGATGATGATGATGATGATGATGATGCTTCACCGGCCCAATCGGAGATGAACGACAGAAGACAGAAAGCACATCACAACAAGCAATATTCAATCTAATGTTATTGCTGATCAATTTTATGAGCTTCTATATTCCAAGCCTTCTTCCCACTCTGTGATATTAGGGCATCTAATGTAAAGGGAGGTCTTTCATTACTCCCTCTTGTGTTATTATGCAAACGATCGTTCCTTCATGTTTTATCCTCATTTTAATAATCATCTTCACAATTTAATCACCATCACCACCAATCTTATTATGGTCGGTACGGTAAAACTGAATAAGACATAAGTGTTCGGAAGTTGTATTCTCTATAACTTTTGTTATGTAGTACTTTTCGATGTGACCAGTAACACAGGTAATTAAAATTTTTATTTTAGGCACCGTCCCCTAAACTACCACCTCAACCAGGGGTGAACAAAAGTTATTTATAGCGTAGACTGTAGTTCCTAATTCCCCGACTTTACATACCTATTTTCATTAAAATCTGTTCGCTCATTTCGCTGATATGGACTTAGCAACAAAACTACAATTTGTTCTCATAGCCGGTATGACATAAATGATCTCAAATTAAATACTATTTATTTATTTATCTTGTGGCATGCATTAAAATTATTTAGAATTCTACATCAAGATTAAAAATGTATTGAAGTGCCTGTGGTGTTCCTGTAAGATATGTGTGGCCATTCTTGAACTAAGTGGGCTTGCAACGTGATGAAGGTCTTTTCCTCCACTTGTACAGAAGATCCACACTTACACCGCGATTGGTCCGAATTCTGTTTAATTTCGACCAGATCTTTCTAGGCTGAATAAACCCTGGCACCTTCTCAGTTATGCAGCGCATTTCTGCATCAGAATGTTGTATCGCCGCAAATGAGATCGAGGGATGTGAGTGAGAATAGTGAGCCATTGTGTGGGAGTTGACAGATTGTTCCTGTAATCATATTGTTTGGTATTGATCGACAAGACCAATAATAATATAAATATTTGAGAAATACATTGTAGGACTCCCCCTAAACTACCATTCCAGTCAGCGTGACTGTAGCGACTTATTGCCCGACTTTATACACCGATTTTTATTAAATTTTCTTCAGTCCTTTACTCGTGATGCGTGTACGTACGTACAAAGAGACAAACAGACAGAAATTACGGAAAATACAAAAGTGCATTTCCTTATTACTGCGGTCACGACCGATACGGACGTATCATTACTTTTAAATTAAACTCTTATATGATATATATATCCGCGCGAATCCGTCACTCTTACGTGGAGTCTTATTAGCTATTATATACCACTTGATTTCTCGGGAAGTGTGCACACCGACCGAAACAAAATTCCTGCCTTAATGTTCCCTTCCCCCTCCACAACTGAAATCCTGGCTACGCTACTGACGAATCTCTAATGCCCTTTTTCTGCAGCAGAACTGCTGTTTTGCACTCAGGTTTCAAATATCCACATTATTGCCCGAAATTAATATTTTGAAAACGAACAGAATATGAGAGGTGTAGACCTAATTTCAGTGAATTGTTCCTAAAATTTGGCAACGGTGAACGAGGTCAAAATAGTATAAAATCAGATTTCAAAGATATTTAGTTCTCTTTTCATTCTTTTCTTCACAGCAGCAATTTTGTGCTCAACGAACGAACAAGTTAGTGTCATCAATCAGTCAACAGTCTATTTGCTTTACGTCGCACCGACACAGGTAGGTCTAATGGCGACGAAGGGACTGGAAAGGAAGCGGCCGAGGCCTTAATTAAGATACAGCACCAGCATTTGCCTGGTGTGAAAATGGGAAACCACGGAAAACCATCTTCAGTGCAGCTGACAGTGGGGTTCGAACCCACTATCTCCGAGATGCGAGCTCACAGCTGCGCGCCACAAACCGCCCGGTCAACAGGTTCTGAACAGTTCGATAGATGACCGATGATAATAAAACTGGTTTGTGCAACGGAACAAGACTGACTGTAGTGAAGCTAGACAAATGTATCGTTCATACAGAAATTCTGAAGGCTCAGCTTCATGAAGAAAGTACTTTGTTCCGAGCATTCTTAATCCCAACGTGTCGTCCGTTCTTTGCCTTCTCTGTCTCAATGAATGAGTCTCCCCTCCGAAGCTTAGTCTCAAGAGAACACAACTACACACGATATGCTTTGTAATACTTGTTTTGATTCTATTCAAATGGGGTAGAAAAACGTAACTTTAACTCCCAGATGACAGTGCGCCAGCTAAAGTGGTTTGAGGAGTATCAGGATGAACTGGCCTGTTCAATCACTCGAACCACATAGCCATAGTGCTGCAGCTAAAGTGGTTTGAGGAGTATCAGGATGAACTGGCCTGTTCAATCACTCGAACCACATAGCCACAGTGCTCCAGCTAAAGTGGTTTGAGGAGTATCAGGATGAACTGGCCTGTTCAATCACTAGAACCACATAGCGACAGGCTTCCCAGATGGCAGTGCTGCAGCTAAAGTGGTTTGAGGAATATCAGGATGAACTGGCCTGTTCAATCACTCGAACCACATAGCCACAGTGCTCCAGCTAAAGTGGTTTGAGGAGTATGAGGATGAACTGGCCTGTTCAATCACTCGAACCACATAGCCATAGTGCTGCAGCTAAAGTGGTTTGAGGAGTATCAGGATGAACTGGCCTGTTCAATCACTAGAACCACATAGCGACAGGCTTCCCAGATGGCAGTGCTGCAGCTAAAGTGGTTTGAGGAATATCAGGATGAACTGGCCTGTTCAATCACTCGAACCACATAGCCACAGTGCTCCAGCTAAAGTGGTTTGAGGAGTATGAGGATGAACTGGCCTGTTCAATCACTCGAACCACATAGCCATAGTGCTGCAGCTAAAGTGGTTTGAGGAGTATCAGGATGAACTGGCCCGTTCAATCACTCGAACCACATAGCCATAGTGCTCCAGCTAAAGTGGTTTGAGGAGTATCAGGATGAACTGGCCTGTTCAATCACTAGAACCACATAGCGACAGGCTTCCCAGATGACAGTGCTCCAGCTAAAGTGGTTTGAGGAGTATGAGGATGAACTGGCCTGTTCAATCACTCGAACCACATAGCCATAGTGCTCCAGCTAAAGTGGTTTGAGAGCATCAGGATGAACTGGCCTGTTCAATCACTCGAACCACATAGCCATAGTGCTTTAGCTAAAGTGGTTTGAGGAGTATCAGGATGAACTGGCCTGTTCAATCACTAGAACCACATAGCGACAGGCTTCCCAGATGACAGTGCTCCAGCTAAAGTGGTTTGAGGAGTATGAGGATGAACTGGCCTGTCAATCACTCGAACCACATAGCGACAGTGCTCCAGCTAAAGTGGTTTGAGGAGTATCAGGATGAACTGGCCTGTTCAATCACTCGAACCACATAGCCATAGTGCTGCAGCTAAAGTGGTTTGAGGACTATCAGGATGAACTGGCCTGTTCAATCACTCGAACCACATAGCCATAGTGCTCCAGCTAAAGTGGTTTGAGGAATATCAGGATGAACTGGCCTGTTCAATCAGTCGAACCACATAGCCACAGTGCTCCAGCTAAAGTGGTTTGAGGAGTATGAGGATGAACTGGCCTGTTCAATCACTCGAACCACATAGCCATAGTGCTCCAGCTAAAGTGGTTTGAGGAGCATCACGATGAACTGGCCTGTTCAATCACTCGAACCACATAGCCATAGTGCTCTAGCTAAAGTGGTTTGAGAGCATCACGATGAACTGGCCTGTTCAATCACTCGAACCACATAGCCACAGTGCTCCAGCTAAAGTGGTTTGAGGAGTATCAGGATGAACTGGCCTGTTCAATCACTCGAACCACATAGCCATAGTGCTCCAGCTAAAGTGGTTTGAGGAATATCAGGATGAACTGGCCTGTTCAATCACTCGAACCACATAGCCACAGTGCTCCAGCTAAAGTGGTTTGAGGAGTATGAGGATGAACTGGCCTGTTCAATCACTCGAACCACATAGCCATAGTGCTCCAGCTAAAGTGGTTTGAGGAGTATCAGGATGAACTGGCCTGTCAATCACTCGAACCACATAGCGACAGGCTTCCCAGATGACAGTGCTCTAGCTAAAGTGGTTTGAGGAGCATCAGGATGAACTGGCCTGTTCAATCACTCGAACCACATAGCCATAGTGCTCCAGCTAAAGTGGTTTGAGGAGTATCACGATGAACTGGCCTGTTCAATCACTCGAACCACATAGCGACAGGCAGCTCGGTACTTGGTATTTATAAGCATTTTCACTTATTGGGTGGTGGTATCTACAACTGTGTAATCATCCGCAAAAAAATGAAAAGGCCCGACACTTTGAGAAATGAAGGTATCGGCTAAAGAAAGGGAAGGATGGAAATGAAGACTCTCAGGCATCGAAAATGCAATATCCTCGTGGTCGGAGTAGAACGAGTGTTACTAAAGAATAGATGAATGTGAGGAGCCTGGAACAAGTATGTGGAGGTAATGCCAGGGCTTGGAACCCGTTTTGCTATCCTCTTACGATTGGTAGGGATTACCGTGGATGTATTATATGGTCCCTACCTACGGGGATGCAGTTATCGCGAAAATAAGATAACAACGTTGTCACAAGCTCAAAATACACCGATAAGAATCCACAAACTTGAAAATGTTGAAAATATACAAATAGCGATGATTATATAATATAAGGGACAATCTATTTATTACCATTATTTAAATAAGGCGTATAGAATTGTAAGAATAGGTAAGTCAAACCAGAATAGGAGTACAGTGGTGCATAATGATAGAAAATACAATTAAATATAGAAGAGTAGAACAAGAAAGTGGAAGTACAACTGGCAGCACAGAAATAACAAGGTACTATCGCGAATCGAGCACCAGCCGAGGAAGTACATCTGTGATTGATGGTTGGAGCACGCCCCGATGTTCTTTATACATTTCAGCAAAGCCTGTGAGAAGTGAACATATTTACACGGGGCTGCTTGACTTCATGATGTAAACAGGTGACGTCAGTTTGACCAAGTTGTTGCCTGTGCAGTCAAATAGAAATGGCTCTTGTTTTAATAGGAATACCACGGGGCGACCATCCTCTATCAAGGTCCGGCACTTCTAACATATAAGGTATCTACAGAAGGTAGGGAAGCATTACGAAGGTCGTGAAAATGAATGACTCGGGGTCGGAAGATAACAAGAGTTGACCAAGAGAGGTCGGACAGGAAAGATGTGTGTGTGTGTGTGAGAGAGAGAGAGAGGGCGGGAGGGTGTGTGTGAAAGATGCCAGGCCCAGCAATAGGACCCACGGTTTCAAGTGAGAGCTAGTGGTACAACTTTTAATCTTCTCTTACGGTACAGGGGATGCTCTTCTAACTCCCCCATCCAGTGGGGGTCCATAAGGCGGAGGTTCGCATCCAGCTCTATCCTGGGTTATATTTTTATGCCAAAATACGCGTGCAGTCGGGAAGGGCACCCAGCCGAAAACTGCAGAGAAAAACCAAAATGAGCCTAGGTGGATGCAGTAACCTCGGAAATAACAGGGATAATCGGAAGAAAGATAAAGTGTTATGGATCTACTGTACGACACTGTTCTTTTCCAGGTGATCCTATTCCCAGGAGATGGTGGGCGCCTGGTGAACCGCATAGCAGAGCTGATCTTAAGTGCACCCGTGTTCACAGAACAGGTTGGCTGTTTAACGCGAGGTGTTCGGAAGGCCGACTCTTCATCTGCGAGATCCCGCTCTGAACAGATCTCATGTATCGTGTTGACATTTAATAAAGGTACTTGTAAATAAGTCGTGGCGTTCCTTGTCATGTTTGAAGACTATATACAGGAAATCTTACAAAACAACAAGGTCATCAGACATGTAATGCTTTACATTACTTTAAAACAACAAGGTCATTACATATGTAATGCTTTACATTACTTTAAAACAAAAAGGTCATCAGATACGTATTGCTTTACAATACTTTAAAACAACAAGGTCATCAGACATGTAATGCTTTACAATACTTTAAAAACAACAAGGTCATCAGATATGTAATGCTTTACATTACTTTAAAACAACAAGGTCATCAGATATGTAATGCTTTACATTACTTTAAAACAACAAGGTCATCAGATATGTAATGCTTTACATTACTTTAAAACAACAAGGTCATTAGACATGTAATGCTTTACATTACTTTAAAACAACAAGGTCATCAGATATGTAATGCTTTACATTACTTTAAAAGCAACAAGGTCATCAGATATGTAATGCTATACATTACTTTAAAACAACAAGGTCATCAGATATGTAATGCTTTACATTACTTTAAAAGCAACAAGGTCATCAGATATGTAATGCTATACATTACTTTAAAACAACAAGGTCATCAGATATGTAATGCTTTACAATACTTTAAAACAACAAGGTCATCAGATATGTAATGCTTTACAATACTTTAAAACAACAAGGTCATCAGATATGTAATGCTTTACATTACTTTAAAACAACAAGGTCATCAGATATGTAATGCTATACATTACTTTAAAACAACAAGGTCATTAGATATGTAATGCTTTACATTACTTTAAAACAACAAGGTCATCAGATATGTAATGCTTTACAATACTTTAAAACAACAAGTTCATCAGATATGTAATGCTTTACATTACTTTAAAACAACAAGGTCATTAGATATGTAATGCTTTACATTACTTTAAAACAACAAGGTCATCAGATATGTAATGCTTTTCAATACTTTAAAACAACAAGGTCATCAGATATGTAATGCTTTACATTACTTTAAAACAACAAGGTCATCAGATATGTAATGCTTTACAATACTTTAAAACAACAAGGTCATCAGATATGTAATGCTTTACATTACTTTAATAACAACAAGGTCATTAGATATGTAATGCTTTACAATACTTTAAAACAACAAGGTAATCAGATATGTAATGCTTTACATTACTTCAAAAACAACAAGGTTATCAGACATGTAATGCTATACATTACTTTGAAAACAACAAGGTCATCAGATATGTAATGCTTTACAATACTTTAAAACAACAAGGTCATCAGATATGTAATGCTTTACATTACTTTAATAACAACAAGGTCATCAGATATGTAATGCTTTACAATATTTTAAAACAACAAGGTAATCAGATATGTAATGCTTTACATTACTTCAAAAACAACAAGGTTATCAGACATGTAATGCTATACATTACTTTGAAAACAACAAGGTCATCAGAGATGTAATGCTTTACATTACTTAAAAACAACAAGGTCATCAGACATGTAATGCTTTATTTTCCGAGGTATCTGTGGAACAGCAGAGGTGAAAGAAGGTGCGGGCTGGAATAGGTCTCAACTACAGAATTAAAGTTAATTGAAAACTTTAACAAAGGTTATATTTTCTTTTCAAAATCAACAAATAACAGATAGCAACATTCAACAACTTCCACTAGGTGAAATATCAACGAACGGTAGGTACAAATAGTTTTTCCCGTTCAGGGTTTTTTTTTTACCAAGTTTTGGGCTTCGAGCCCCACAATCACAATCCTTGAGTGATTAGCCCAACTTTACCAATGTACAAAATTGAACAGAGGGGCATAAAACCCCATCATGCCAAGGAGCACTAGCTCCTAATTACAATGTCAAGGAAAAGAGCAGAACCGCTCTCAATTTTACAAGCCCATCAAAGGCTACAACAAACTTCTCTTCTATCTGCCCTTAAGGCACACAATGAAACAGGGGTAATTAATACCCAACCTACGGGGCCTTCGCATGAAGAAAACAAAACATCAAGTTAAGTTACTGGCCCAAAACAAAGCGGATGGAGGCGTAAATTTGCACTCCTAACTCTACATATTAAAACCTAGGTGGCTCTAGGCCTATACACAGGGGCTAGTCCCAAGCTAAGGAGGTGACTCGTCTGAAAGAATTAAACACTTTAAGGAAGAGTAAAAACAGTTAGAAAAGCGTAGTCACCTCAATTTTCAAAATGAAGGGGAACTCGAGAGGGTAAAGCACTCTCTATCCCCGAATTACAGTTCAAGAAATAGTAGTTTTCACATAGACAGAAAAAGGGATTTACATTTTAAGGAGGTGGATTACATATTAACCCTCTACTGCATACTGTTGCCTTTAGGCAACAAATAACTTTTCACCTGTATAAATGGATAAATATTGTAGACAGAGGTAGATTTACGACACCCCTTCAACTGTACAATCAATTAAACACATATCCCAGTGATGCCTTGTTTTTTTTTACATGACACAACCAAAGGTACTCCTTCCACCCCGTCAACATCCACGCGAACCAACCACCGTTTATTTTACGCGAGCCCTCCCGATCACATTACCACAGGCTTCAGGAGTACCTCTGGCTCAACCTCAAAGACATTACCGACCTACGGTTCTGCAAGTTGTACTTGCGCCTTGCAGTACGTACCCATGGCCAGTAGGTAGTAATGTTAAAAGCTTAGCGTAAAATTGTGAAAAATCGTATATATATTCAACTATGGCAATCCACATCACATATGAGAGTTAAGCTATTAGCCCCAGTTAAGAATTGCTGGTACATCTAATACACTGAGCGTATGTTGAACATTAAAGCTTGAAATTTTCTTCACCAAACGAAAACGAAAAATAATTCATGCAGTAGAGGGTTAAAGGTTTCGAACCTTCTCCGAGAGTTAAACTGCTGATAGCTGCCCGAAGAACGAGGAGCTTCCAGCCCCCTGCTACATATTCACACACACAGAGTAGATGTTACACTAGTGGCCCCCAGCCAAGAAAATCAGCAGTTTTTATACCCTCGTGGAAAATTCGAGACCTTTCAAGAATGAGTAGACACACCCACCCAACTTGATTGGTAGACTAAGCATTACACATGGAAATTTGAAGAAGAAAGCTATGATTGGTGGAGAATTAATTACAGAAATTCGGGATTGGCTGAGTTCAAAACTGGCGGAAAGAAAGTATTAAAATTGCCAACCCACAAACCACAGAACAGAATTTAATAGAGGCAAAACTTAAGCATACAAAATTTCTGCAAGGGAGTTCATTCCATTGCACCATAGTGCGTTATCATAGTTTTTGGTAGGGACATCTCTTAGAGAATGTCCAAACTTCTTGATACGGAGCAAACAAACACAAATCGAAATAGACACAGTTCAGAACACTTCAAAATTACAAAATCTACAGTAGTGACATCTTCCGAGAAATCGTTGAGTTAATACAGATTTTCAAGTTCAGAGTTTCTCCTGTAGAGGAGTTTCAATTGGCCCAAGATTTGAACTCGCGTCGCGGAGGTGTACCGCCCGGTACAGACTCCCCCCCCAAAAAAAAGTCCTTCCACGGGGTGACATCAAATAAATGTTTTCTCCAAAACCAAGACCAAGTTTTTTGCAGACTGGTTGAAGAAGAATTTAGCAGAGAAAATACAATTTTTCAGTAGACGGAGGTCTCTTAATTTGTTTGATAATGATGGGTGGGAATCGTTTAAATCCAGTTTTAGAATTTCTTTGTTGTTGTAGAATTGCGAAACAAAACATTAATTCATGGAAGTAAAATTTTTCTAAGTCCACCAAGGTTGATTGAAGCAGAAAATTATTGATAGTAGAAATAGAGTGTCCATGTAGCTTGAAGAAGTACATTAGCTGCCGATTACTTTGACGGCAAGACTTGCCGCTGCTGCCGTATCTAGAGGAGGCCGCTCGGACCCCTCGAGTACCCTGAGATACACCTCTCCCGCTACTATGAGAGGGGTAGTCGTGGTGAAGCACGCCGCAGACGCGACGATTGTTTACAGTCCTCGAGCAGTTTCCAGGTGGTGCGTCGCACATCAGCCTTGACCGGAAGGAGGACTCCGGCTCGCCGTACACTGGTTGACCTCACTGGAGTGGAGTGGGCCCGTACCCCACCTCAGTGGCGGTACGGCGCCGCACGGCTGCGGGAGCACTGAAACATTAAGATCTCGGAGGCAGAATTTTGTTGTAATATAATGTTTTAGGGTACTGTCTTGGAGTTGAGGCTGAGGGGCCAGCGGCGTGGAAACTTTATATTATTTTGCCACAGGTGTGGTTTAGCAGGAGACGGGAGCGTGGTAATGGCCATATTGACGGGACAGCAGAGCAATTCTGGAGAGGGTTTTACAAAATAGTACAAGGTAGATGGACAAACAGAGTGCAGAAGGCCATAAAAATAAAACCCAAAAATTTAACCTTTGGGGTTCTTACTAGATGTTGAAGATCCAATGAGCAATTAATTTACACCGGTTTCACCTGAGACAGGTGAACACTAAATATTCTCTCGGTGGCTGGGTTGCTCACTAACAATGTCACCGGCGTTAAAAAATCCAAGACGGTACACTGCCCATGAAATCTGGGGGCAAGCTTGCCCGCGGGAACAAAATTCTTGACCATAACTTGGTCTCCTACATTTAAGTTGGTGGGCCTCCGTCCAGGATCATATCTTTCCCTAACCTTTTCATCAGAAATTTTAAGATTGGCCTTGGCCTTCTTCCATGATCTCTAATATTATCTGGAACTATTGCCTCTGGTAGAATATCACTAAGAGACTAAAGGTTAGCAAGCGGTGTGTTGGGTACGAACTTGAACATCAAGGAAGCTGGAGTAAACTTATGAGATTCATGAACCACCGAATTCAAAGCTAAAGCTAACCAATGCAGGGACGTGTCCCACCTAGAATGATCTTCATGATGATAGGCAATAAGAGCCGACCTCATATTACGATTGACCCGTTCAGCTAGAGATGGTTGAGCTTACTAAGCCGAAGTAGTCACATGAGAGATGGACAAATCAAAACAGAATTTACGAAAGAGATTGGATGTGAAAGCTTTAGCATTATCTGAAACAATATATTGACATGGACCAAAAGAAGCGAAGATGGAATTTAAACAAGAAATGGTGGACTGAGCGGTAGCCAGCTTAGTCAGAAATAACCAAGAAAATCGAGTGAAGCCATCAACACACACCAGGATGAACTTGTTGGCATTCCCCTTTGACTGGGGGAAGGGTCCTACGTAATCGATGTAAAGACGTTCCATGGGGCGCGACGCTTGAGAAGACAAGAGCCCTTGTTTAGTGGACATGGTGGGTTTACTAAGCCAACAAGATTTACAAGCCTTTACCAATTCACGGATTTCTCCGTCCATACCCTCCCAAATGAACATTTCTCGAATCTTTTCTCTAGTTTTGAAGATACCTAAATGCCCCCCAATGGGGTCTCATGATAGTACTTGAAGTTCATGGACACGAGAACAGCTGGAACCACAACTTTCATCATCGTATCAAGCCTCGACGGGCAACATAAAACACCATTCCTCAGTACATAAGAGACGACGTGTTCCCCAGAAGAAAGGGTTTCCATTATCGGAGCCAGCATCGGATCTTTACGTTGATATTTTTCAATATCCCTAAAGAGCATGGCAGCATCTGTTAGAATGGCATTAACATCAGGCAGTATGGACACGAGAGGTGAAGAGCTATCAACCTGTTCAGGGGTCTCTACCTCATTAGAAAACATACGGCTTAGTCCTTCTGCCACAATATTTTCAGTACCTCTTATGTGCCTAACATCAAATTGGAAGGCAGAAATACGGATGGCCCACCGGGCTATACGACCAGTACGACGCGGCCTACCTAAGACCCAACTTAAGGCTTAGTTGTCTGTCTCCAAGTCGAACTTGACATGTTACAGATAGAGGCGGAACATTTCTGGAGCAAACAAAACTGCTAAACCTTCAAGTTCGTAGATGGAATACTTGGATTCTTGGGCCGATAATGTCCTAGAGGCATAGGCGATGGGTCTGCTCCCTAGTTCAGTCTCTGGAAGAAGGACTGCAGCTACCGCCGACGACGACGCGTTGGTTTCGACGATGAATTTCTTCGTGAAATCTGGCTTAGCGAGGACAGGAGCATTACAAAGGGCTAATTTGAGGTCTTCGAAAGCGGCTTGTTGAGAAGGCCCCCACTCGAATTTGGAGCCTTTCCTGCGGAGTAAGTTCAAGGGCGCCGCTCTATTAGCAAGGTTGGGAATGAATTTCCTGAAGAAGTTCACCATGCCTATGAACCTGGCAATCCCTTTGATGTCCTTGGGAGGTTCGAAATCACGGATGGCCTGGGTCCTAGAATGATCGACTACGACACCATCGGGCGACACAATGTGCCCTGGAAATGACGTAGAGGGCTTAGCGAATGCAACCTTGGACAACTTCACCGTTAACCCTGCCTTACGAAAGCGACTTAGGACCTCTTTCAGATGATCAATATGTTCTTCAAAGGTCTCAGAAAACACGACATCATCAAGATAATGATACAAGTATTCAAATTTGATGTCCGAGAAGACCCTATCTAACAGTCTCGTAAGCACAGCTGCTCCCGTGGGGAGCCCGAAAGGCACGCGGTTGTATTCATACAAGTTCCAATCCGTGGCAAACGCTGTCAGGTGTTTAGATTCCTCTGCAAGCGGTATCTGATTATACGCCTGATTAAGATCTAAGATGGTGAAGAACTTAGCTTTACGAAACCATGAAAAACAAGAGTGAAGAGTGAAGGTCTGGAAGGGGCACCGATTGTAACACCACCTTCCGATTGAGAGCTCTATAGTCAACCACAGGCCTGAAACCCCCCTGTGGTTTCAGGACTAGAAAAATAGGCGATGAATACGCTGACTTAGAGGGGCGAATAATACCATCTTTCAACATCTGATCTATGATTTCTTTCAGCGCCTTCATTATAGGTGGAGATAGCCTATAAAATGGACACCGTACGGGAATCGAATCCGTAACCTCAATCTTATATTCGATAAGGTCAGTAACACCAAGAGTATCAGAGAAAACCTCTGGAAACGACTGACACAACTTACGAATACTCTCTGCCTGCTCCTCAGGTAGATGTCAAAGGTCTAACAACATCTCACCCTGGGTAGGCCAAATAGATGAACATGATACAGAACTACATTTTAACAAAGGGATTTTGGAATTACTATCAAATTTGAAAGTGCACGACTTGCTCTGAAGGTCGAGCACTAGACCGGTGTGAGACATGAAATCAGCTCCCAATATAATGGGGCAAGACAAGTGCTTGGCCACAAACAGTTTACATTTCCAATTTAATTTAGATATACGAATTTTGGCATACAGAAAACCTAAAATTTCTAATGGAGAGGAATTTGCCGAAACATTCTGAACCGAAGTCGAACAAAAATCAGTAAGTTTACACACAGGTTTTAATTTGGAATACCACTCAGCCGAAATAATGGAACAAACACTGCCTGAGTCTAAAAGAGCAGTTACAGGCTCATTATTCAATTCAATTTTCAGTAATGGGACAGGTGCGGGTTATCGGCCGCAAAACTAAGACATTCTTTGGGACATTCAAATGGTAATGTTAAAAGGTTCTGACTTCAGGTTTAACCGGGGTGAGCCTTGTGAAGAGGAATTCACGGACTCAGCCGATGCCACTAGTCACTTTTTATTATTGGCGTTGGTGGAAGTTGCACCAGAATTTGAGCAGGAGGGGTGTTATTTGAGTTCGGGCAATTCTTGGCAACGTGAGAAAATGCGCCGCATTGAAAGCAGCCTTGAGATGGACCTGCTCCATTATTTGTCCTACTGGATTTAATTAATGGACACTTGTTCCGGAGATGGTCAGGCGAGCAGCAAGCATAACGTTTACGGGGTGTGACGGTTCGGCGAGGTGGAGGCCGAATATTACTAGAGGATGGAGGGGGTTCTTTCGCGACACGCAAGGTATCGCCGTATCTAACTCCTTCCGCTGAGACAGCCATAGCCTCTAACTCGGCAAAAGTTTGCGGACGCGACGCAAAACACAAGAAGGACCTGTATGACGGTGAAATTCCTTCCACAATGGCTTGTACAAACTGATCTTCAGGGAAGTGAAGAGCAAACACCCTGGTATAGAATTTTATATCTTGGATGAAGTCTGCCAAGTTTTCATCCAACCGTTGTATTCGGAAGTAGTACTTTTGAATGAGCGATGACCTAGCTCGAGCGGGGATAAAAATTGCTAATAGATGGGCGTGAAACTCTTCTATAGATGATTGATCAGCAATAGCTCTTACAATTTTGTCAGATAGAACACCGATTGAATAGGGATAAATAATCCGCAGAATTTGACATGGAGAAAGAGAAAATACAAGAGCATGATCCTGAAACTCAACGAAAAATGTTAGAAAGGCAATAACGGCGCTGGTGGAATTAACCGAAAAGTTAGAAATACCATTGAGCAACATTGCTAACGGATGAGGCAAAGTACTGAACCCGGGTGACATAGTAGGTAAGGTTCTAAGGGGCGGAGAAGCTGTCTCTGAGGGTGCATTATTCAAAACAAAGGGTGGAATGGATGTGCGACGAGCGGACTCAGTTTCTAATGGAACGGAAGTTTGTCGGACTTCTACAGCCTTCCTACCTTCTTCCCCCGCGGGAGACTGCTCCTCGCTGACAACGTTTACCAGAGTGGGTTGGTCGGTTTTGGGGGGACTGCCCAAGTTAACAGTAGGCTAACCTTACTGGACAGATCAGAAAGGTTATCAAGAACAACACCAGCTTCCTTCCTTTGAATGTCATTCAATTCAAGAGACAATATATAAGTGACCCTATTGTAAAAATGAAACAATCTAGCTTGCACACGTTTAAGTTGATTTGGAGAGGGTTCGTTTTCTTCAAAAAACTAACGACAGATGCTAGCTCAGCAGTATTATCAGTGATCGTGGATAGAGCGTCGTCAATCTCTTTTTCTCCCAAGGTTGGGATAGTAATAAGCAAATCAAGGGAATCTTTAAGCTTATTGGTGTCTATCGCAACCGTGCCTCCAGATTGAACATTCCTGATCGTTAATTCATAGATCAATTCCTCCTTGCGCAAATAGCCAGGATGGAGGACGTCGCGAGGGCCGGACATGATGACAGAAATTTTTTAGAAAAAATAACAAAAATCCAGCAACTGGGAAAATTGTTAGGGTTCGAATCGAAAACAATGTTTAGCCATCAAAAGGGGCAAAATTGAGACCCACTCAACCACGCTCTGCTACCACTCGTTCCGAGGAATCTGTGGAACAGCAGAGGTGAAAGAAGGTGCGGGCTGGAATAGGTCTCAACTACAGAATTAAAGTTAATTTAAAACTTTAACAAGGGTTATATTTTCTTTTCAAAAACAACAAATAACAGATAGCACATTCAACAACTTCCAGTAGGTGAAATAACAACGAAAGGTAGGTACAAATAGTTTTCCTGTTCAGGGGTTTTTTACCAAGTTTTGGGCTTCGAGCCCCACAATCACAATCCTTGAGTGATTAGCCCAACTTTACCAATGTACAAAATTGAACAGAGGGGTATAAAGCTCCATCATGCCAAGGAGCACTAGCTCCTAATTACAATGTTAAGGAAAAGAGCAGAACCGCTCTCAATTTTACAAGCCCATCAAAGGCTACAACAAACTTCACTTCTATCTGCCCTTAAGGCACACAATGAAACAGGGGTAATTAATACCCAACCTACGGGGCCTTCGCATGAAGAAAACAAAACATCAAGTTACGTTACTGGCCCAAAACAAAGGGGATGGAGGCGTAAATTTGCACTCCTAACTCTACATATTAAAACCTAGGTGGCTCTAGGCCTATACACAGGGGCTAGTCCCAAGCTAAGGAGGTGACTCGTCTGAAAGATTTAAACAATTTAAGGAAGAGTAAAAACAGTTAGAAAAGCGTAGTCACCTCAATTTTCAAAATGAAGGGGAACTCGAGAGGGTAAAGCACTCTCTATCCCCGAATTACAGTTCAAGAAATAGTAGTTTTCACATAGACAGAAAAAGGGATTTACATTTTAAGGAGATGGATTACATATTAAAGGTTTCGAACCTTCTCCGAGAGTTAAACTGCTGATAGCTGCCCGAAGAACGAGGTGCTTCCCGCCCCCTGCTACATATTCACACACAGAGAGTAGATGTTATACTAGTGGCCCCCAGACAAGAAAATCAGCAGTTTTTATACCCTCGTGGAAAATTCGAGACCTTTCAAGAATGAGTAGACACACCCACCCAACTTGATTGGTAGACTAAGCATTACACATGGAAATTTGAAGAAGGAAGCTATGATTGGTGGAGAATTAATTACAGAAATTCGGGATTGGCTGAGTTCAAAACTGGCGGAAAGAAAGTATTAAAATTGCCAACCCACAAACCACAGAACAGAATTTAATAGAGGCAAAACTTAAGCATACAAAATTTCTGCAAGGGAGTTCATTCCATTGCACCAGAGTGCGTTATCATAGTTTTTGGTAGGGACATCTCTTAGAGAATGTCCAAACTTCTTGATACGGAGCAAACAAACACAAATCGAAATAGACACAGTTCAGAACACTTCAAAATTACAAAATCTACAGTAGTGACATCTTCCGAGAAACCGTTGAGTTAATACAGATTTTCAAGTTCAGAGTTTCTCCTGTAGAGGAGTTTCAATTATCGCAAGATTTGAACTCGCGTCGCTGAGGTGTACCGCCCGGTACACTTTACATTACTTTAAAACAACAAGGTCATCAGATATGTAATGCTTTACATTACTTTAAAAACAACAAGGTCATCAAAGTTGTAATCTTCTACTTTCCTTTAAAAACAACAAGGTCATCAGATATGTAATGCTTTACATTACTTTAAAAACAACAACGTCATCAGACATGTAATGTTCTACTTCCCTTTAAAACAACAAGGTCATCAGATATGTAATGCTTTACATTACTTTACAAACAACAAGGTCATCAGATATGTAATGCATTACATTACTTTAAAACAACAAGGTCATCAGACATGTAATTCTTTACATTACTTTAAAACAACAAGGTCATCAGATATGTAATGCTTTACATTACTTTAAAACAACAAGGTCATCAGACATGTAATGTTCTACTTTCCTTTAAAAACACAAGGTCATCAGATATGTAATCTTCTACTTTCCTTTAAAAACAACAAGGTCATCAGACATGTAATGCTTTACATTACTTTAAAAACAACAAGGTCATCAGATATGTAATGCTTTATATTACTTTAAAACAACAAGGTCATCAGATATGTACTGCTTTACATCACTTTAAAAACAACAAGGTCATCAGATATGTAATGCTTTACATTACTTTAAAACAACAAGGTCTTCAGACATGTAATGCTTTACATTACTTTACAAACAACAAGGTCATCAGATATGTAATGCATTACATTACTTTAAAACAACAAGGTCATCAGACATGTAATTCTTTACATTACTTTAAAACAACAAGGTCATCAGATATGTAATGCTTTACATTACTTTAAAACAACAAGGTCATCAGACATGTAATGTTCTACTTTCCTTTAAAAACACAAGGTCATCAGATATGTAATCTTCTACTTTCCTTTAAAAACAACAAGGTCATCAGACATGTAATGCTTTACATTACTTTAAAAACAACAAGGTCATCAGATATGTAATGCTTTATATTACTTTAAAACAACAAGGTCATCAGATATGTACTGCTTTACATTACTTTAAAAACAACAAGGTCATCAGATATGTAATGCTTTACATTACTGTAAAACAACAAGGTCATCAGACATGTAATGTTCTACTTTCCTTTAAAAACACAAGGTCATCAGATATGTAATCTTCTACTTTCCTTTAAAAACAACAAGGTCATCAGACATGTAATGCTTTACATTACTTTAAAAACAACAAGGTCATCAGATATGTAATGCTTTATATTACTTTAAAACAACAAGGTCATCAGATATGTACTGCTTTACATTACTTTAAAAACAACAAGGTCATCAGATATGTACTGCTTTACATTACTTTAAAAACAACAAGGTCATCAGATATGTAATGCTTTACATTACTTTAAAACAACAAGGTCATCAGATATGTAATGCTTTACATTACTTTAAAACAACAAGGTCATCAGATATGTAATGCTTTATATTACTTTAAAACAACAAGGTCATCAGATATGTACTGCTTTACATTACTTTAAAAACAACAAGGTCATCAGATATGTAATGCTTTACATTACTTTAAAACAACAAGGTCATCAGATATGTAATGTTTTATATTACTTCAAAACGACAAGGTCATCAGATATGTAATGCTTTACATTACTTTACAAACAACAAGGTCATCAGATATGTAATGCATTACATTACTTTAAAACAACAAGGTCATCAGACATGTAATTCTTTACATTACTTTAAAAACAACAAGGTCATCAGATATGTAATGCTTTACATTACTTTGAAAACGACAAGGTCATCAGATATGTAATGCTTTACATTACTTTAAAAACAACAAGGTCATCAGACATGTAATGTTCTAATTTCCTTTAAAAACAAAAAGGTCATCAGAAATGTATGTTCTATCTTTATTTAAAAACGAAAGGTCATCAGACATGTACTATTCTAATTTCCTTTAAAAACAACAAGGTCATCGGACATGTAATTCTTTACATTACTTTAAAACAACAAGGTCATCAGATATGTAATGCTTTATATTACTTTAAAACAACAAGGTCATCAGACATGTAACGTTCTCTGCACCTTCGTTGAGAACATTGTCGTCAGTTATGTAATGTTGTAACTTTCTTTAAGAACAACAAGTTCCCCAGACATAGGTAATGGAAATTGGTAGTGACATAAGTGTGTTGTTGAAGATTTGTCCACTGAAAATAGTAATGGACATCGAGTCGGTCAACAGCTTGTTCGGCGACCTCGTCATGTGGAGCTCAAATGAAGAGCGAATCGCTTAGGTACAGTGATGGAACGACTCGACGACCTTGAACGTGGTACACGAACTCGAGAGAGCATGTGGGACTATCCCACTGTTTTAAGGAGAAAATCCCGCCGGGTAAAAATTGCTACTGCTTCCTTCAGGCTAACCAGGTGATCCATGCTTCGGTTCACCATTGTTTGAAACACATTGCAGAGGCCATTTAATGGGCATATTGACCTAATAGCTTCCAGAATCTTTGGATCTTCACCTGGCGTGCCTTTACGCCAGATTGTGGATGTTACAGAAGCATCAGTCACACAAATGCTCTTGGACTTTGTACGGCCCAGGAGCGCGTATGCACTCCACAAGTCTCACTCCATAGAAGGCTCTATTATATTTTAAGAGGAGATCACGTATCACAACCTCGCACTTTATCCGCAGTGTAACTTTCCTGCCAAATGCGACGGGGTGTGATATGCAAGAATCTCTGTTAATGGAGATGAGTGTACTGCGATCACAAGGCGGAGTTTTGTCTCTACTTGCGATGACGGAGTATGTGCCGTCACGGAAGCTCCCTTACTGTCTCCAATCCATAAGCCCGTAGGTGTTTGGCCATCGTAGGTCTCTGACGATACTGTCTGTACTGTTACCTGCGAGGGATTCCGGAGTAGGGAACTACAACGGTCAGAATTTCAGTTGTAAGAGGACCAACGTAGTTATCAACATTCCTGGCCGATAATGTAGGCAGTGTTTCCTTTCGCGAAATGGTCACGTCACAGCGGTTATCGAACACTTGCCACCCTGACACGGCTACAGAGTGTGCAGAGAGTAGTTTCCCCTTTTGGCCACACAGAGATCGAACTGGTTGACCAATCGTTCAAGAATCCTCCCTCCACCTCAGACGGTTTTAAGGGTGTTCACGACAACCAGCTAGAGAAAATATATTTATTTACAAGTTCTAAGAGTTCGTGTACGTTATGAAGGTAAATTTTTGGAAAGTGCACGTTGCAGAACGTTGTCATTACTGGCAGCGGACCGCGAACTTCATCCAGCTGAGTTCGTAGCTGAAGATGTGTGCAAGCGCCTCCAACCACACATACTCTGACCTCAGAATAAAGATAGCGGTGTTGTGTCCAGGCCTCAGTCGTGTTTCCTTTAGACAGACTACGGTGGCCGCAGGTAACGTAACTCAGCTTGGTGACACAGATAACTCTCACAGTTCCGTAGCAATAGTGCCAGAGTGTGGATTTCGCCATGCACATTCTCCAATTTCTCCTCAACAGGGGGGAGACAGTGGGCTCTACTTCCTGGAAGAACCAGGTTCCCCAGAATGTAATCGGAGGATCGTCTGTAATAGGCTTGTTTGGTAATACGCTGGTCTCGAACTAGGTTCGAGAAGTGAGGAGAGAGCTTGCTCTCCTTGTTGGTGTGGACAGTTCTGGGGATGTCTCCCGCCTTCGTGGGGAGGACTTCCCGTCCGAACGTACCTGGCAATAGACGACCAATGATGCACTAGTTGGTGCGGATCGCTCTTGGGACACTTCCCTCGCCCTCGTGGGTGGACTTCCCGGCCAAACGTACCTGCCAATAGACCAACTATGACGCAGTTGTTGCTTTTGAATTACTTACGGATACGTTCTTGGGACCGCTATTATTATTCTTTACAGCAATTACGTTGTGTTGATGACTCAACGATTTGACTGTAGGTGTAGAGCTCTCTACTGAGAGCCGTATTTTCACGAATGCTTCAGCGAAGGAACACAGAACTCCAGAGAGGCTGGGATTTTGAACTTTCTCTGGGCGTCTGAGTAAGAAAGCTTACCCAGAATTTCGTACACTCTTTTCACACCTGGACTCTTGAAGCACATAGATCTCTCATCTTACAGATCGTGAATCCTTGACATCGCAATGAGGTGTCGGAGTTATAACACCTCACTGGAGCTGCAATTTAAGGGCTAGCTGTCAAATGGTACATCGGATATTCTATTTACTGGGGAAGAGGCTGGGCATCAAAGATCGAGATAAAAGCACCTGCATCGGGCAAATTAACCGCTCCAGCGCCGTCAGAAGCCTTAACCAAATCACTACAGATGATTACTTTTTTCAAGAGTTCAGGGAATTGAGTTTCTACGTCTTACTGTGCACATCGCAACGGAGGACGGATCCAGCTTAATCACCAACTATATTTTCAACATAATTGTTTGTTCAGAAGGAAATTTCGGGTGGAAAACACTGAAGAACGGCCGTGGAGAAGACCAGGAATCGAGGTAGCGATTCGCACTTTCTATGCTCTATAAAAGTGGTGTAAACCTCTTCTTCCCTTACGTTGGAACGATGCTGTTTGAAGGGTGGCACCCTTCGCTGAACTAAAACTAAAAGTAGGTTCAGTTTCCGCGCCAATCCTGAGCAGAGCCCCGCGCGCAGAGGGTAGGCTCATTAAACGAGAGGGCGGCGAGCTGCTACTCTCCCAGTAGTTAGTTCTCACCTCACCACGACCTGCAACTTGTGACTAGGCCACGATGAATCCTCCATATATGCGTTGCCTCTATGAAAAGAAGCATAACACACAAAGAAGAGTACCTGGCTAGACTGTAAGGATATTATAAGAAAAAAGAAGGAAATATACACGAAGCAAGAGGAGCAGAGACCTCTCAGGCAAATCGGGGGAGCATTTGTTGGTCTGACTGAGCTCCGAGGACAATCCAGCATGGGTACTCCTAAGTTGGCAGAGGTCATGGTGTCCCTAGAGGGGAAGAATTCGTGGAGGTTCCTTCAGAGGCAGGGTATTGCCAGTCTACACTTTCAGATTGTTGTGAGAGCAGGTGTTTGAACATACCAGGGAACAGCGGGCCACCGAGAGCGAAGACCGTTTATTAGGGAGTCAGACACGCAAAAAGATCCAAAGACTTAGTCCTCAACTCGGAGACATGTGGTAGCCTTGTTGAAGTGACCTCACCGCCATAGACAAATATTGCCCTTAACACCCAACATTGCCGCCTGGATTTACACAAGTGTTGAACTCTCCTTAATATGAAAGAGATCAAATAATTCTACTTTATATTTTGTATTCAGTTTACCACATTGTTATTGACCAGTTAAAAGCCGATAGGCATTAATACAATAATTATTTCATGTTTGAGTTCCTCAGTGAACACAGAAGCGTTTCATATTAAAACATCGAATCGCGTCGCCTAACAGACCGGCAATGTCCACGAGTAAAATTAGGAAGTCAAAAATCAAATTTTACACGTTCAAGGCGGATCACGCGCTGGACGCGTGGCGCTACTTTATAAGCAGGTGCGGAGCACGCGCCTAGTGCGTCATGGGACGGTTGCTAGGAAATGTAAATCACAAAGGCTCTAATTGTCATCCCGCACATCGTCTACTAGCAGATTCATCCGTAGCCATATTTGCGCATGCATATTCCTTTTCCCGTGTATTTACTCTCCAGAGTTGTCGTCATGCGTCATGATTCATTTATGGGATCTTTGAGCAACAAGTCCACTTCAATGCGAGCTAAGACACTGCATTGTCTGTTTATTAATTCTTCAGGAGAATTACGAGTGTTTCCCCTTTTGAAATAAATAAATTCCACTACCCGAATATGTTCAGTAAAAGAACTGAACTTGTAATTGTCGTTTATTCTTGCATCATATATGTGTATAACACGAAATAACTTCTAATTGTTGCTTATTCCTCATCACATTTATAACTAACTTGAAAGAACGTGCAGTAATCATTTTTGACTGCGTCGTGATGCTCATGCTATCATGTTATTTATATTTTTTTCTGATAGCCGACAATGTGGTTATTTCAAGATCTCGAGACCCAACCAATTAGCCATAAGCCCCATTAATATTGATAGCTCCCCATCGAATTCCATTTCGTTTGCCAAGTTGTTTCCAAGCAGTCCCTCGCCTGTCAAAAGGGATTGGGACTCCATTACTCCCATAGGTCCGAGGCTTGCTTAAAATGTTCTGAGCTCGGTAAATTCATGAAGCAGGATGCTACCCTATTTGCACATAGTCCAAGTGAGGATCTCTCCTCTAACGGGTTATGGACCACCGGTGAATTGTATAGTCCTAGCCGCCTGAGCACAAGGAGAGCCAAGACTCAGAATATGTCCGAGATGCCCTCTCCCATTCCATAGCAACTGGTATCCCGACTCTCAGGACCACTTACTAGGCCACTCAGCCGTTGCCCATGGTTCACGAACTAGGAGATGACTACAGTAACCCACAAACATGAACCAACATGAATAGTCAACATGTTTTGTAATTCATACAGCATGTCAATTCTATATTTTTACAATTGCATTCTGTAACTAGATTAAACGAACAAAGGTATCCCCTGCGAACCAATAAACATGTTCTCAACGCATGTTGTAAGTAACGACATCGAGTGTCGTGTTCTATTCTAGACTTGTTAAGTTTTAATCACTTATTTAGTGACCTGAACACATCAATCAGTGTTCTGAACACATGTTGTAGTTAACGACATCGAGTACAGTGTTCGATTCTAGTCTTGTTAACTTGTTTAGTGATCTAAACACATCAAGGAAGAGACCTGTTGCTAGGAAGGGGTGCCCATTTGCCAGAGGGGAGGAGGAGGAGGCTATAACAACCCATGTATAGCCAAGAGGAGGAGCCCTCTTGGCCTTTTGGTATACGGATGAGGAGGAGGAGGGCAGAGGTGTCCCATGCGCTTTTGCTATACGGTTAAACAGGAGGAGGAGGCCTTAACCGCCGCCGCCATCTTGTGCAGTACCCTCTAAGTTAACATTGTTCATAATAGCCTGTGTATAGCTCCCATCTTGCGCAATAGAATTCGTGTTTAAACTTTAACCTATGCCTTGGTGGAGGAGGAGAAGGTGGTCGAAACAGCCTACGTATAAACGCCATCTCGTACAATAGACTCTAAGCTTGCTTTTTTCATAAGCACATAGCTTTGTTTGCAAACAATATCATGTAGAATTTCTAATGCACGCCACCACGTGCCTAAGGTAGCAACCATGAGGATTTAGCCCCGTCATAATAGCAGGACGATGCTCTCTTGTTTAAGCTTGCGGCGTAGCTAAGTCCCGCGATATAAAGTAGCCGTAAGCCATGTGCATGTAGTTAAAGATATCGGCTGACAGCTGCAAGTCTAAACAGGCACAACTATGATGACGTCATCGCTGCAGCACGTGCTGACCCTAGCCTTCGCGATGCATGTTTAAACTTGTTCGATAAAGCTATGCCTGGACGGAGGAGGGGGAGGAGGAAATACAGCGGCCGCCTGTAAGCTAGCCTTCTTCATAAGAGCAGCCGCCATGTTGTGAAGTAGCCTGTAAACTATCTTTCTTCATAAGAGCATGTATATAGCAGCCATCTTGCGCAGTAGCCTCAAAGTTAGCTTTCTCCATAAGAGCCTGTGTAAAGCGGCCATCTTGCGCAAGCGCCCCCCGGCCGTCTCATAAGAGCCTATATATAGCAGCCATCTTGAGCAATTAGGTAGCCGCCATCTTGCGCAATCGCCCATAGCCGTTCCATAAGGACCCGAGTATAGCCGCAATCTTGCGGCCGCCATCTTGCGCAAGCGCCCCTATGTCGTCCCATAAGGAGCTGTATATACCCGCCACCTTGCGGCCACCATCTTGTGCAAGCGCCTCTAGGGCGTCTCATAAGAGCCTATGTATATCAGCCATCATGCGCAAGGGCCTTTAAGCCGTCTCATAACAGCCCATGTACAGGAGATATCTCGTGCAATTGGCGTCTGGAAGGGCATCTTTCCGTAAAACTCTCTTCAAGTTGGCGGATGTGAGGTTAGGCTGGCTCTCTTAAGCGTCGGGAAGGCAGCTAGCCGTTAAAGTGATGTTACATCCCTCAAGATTGCGACTGAGAGGTTAGGATCACTCTCTTATGCTAAAATCCACACATCGGCCTAGCCCTACTACTATACTAGTGGTCAATGACCTCGGGTCAATGATCTCGGGGTCTGGTACACTACAAGAGGTCAATACCTTGGCGGGGTCAATGAACTTGCTGACGTCACTTCCGGATCCAGAGCTGTCACAGCTCCCCTACTGGGCTAACTCTACAGAGCTGCCTCACGGGCTCACAACTTTTAACTTATGACCTATTAGTTTGATCAGATTAACGTTCAAGAAATGAGCCAAGGGCTACTATGCAAGATGACTGCGATACTGTATTCGAATAGGCCTTAGCCAGAGGGCTGCCTCAGGGGCTCATAACTTGTATCTTATGACCTATTAGTTTTACTAGCCTAACTTTCGAGAAATGAGGCAAGGGTTATTATGCAAGGTAACTGCTATACTCTATCCGTATAGACTAGATGGCGACTGCTCTCATGGAGAGAAAGCTGGCTGAGGAGGCTACAGCACAAGATGGTACCTATACACAGGCTCTTATGAAGAAAGGTAGCTTAGAGGCTACAGCACAAGGTGGTAGCTATACACAGGCTCTTATGAAGAAAGGTAGCTTAGAGGCTACAGCACAAGATGGTAGGTATACACAGGCTCTTATGAAGATAGGTAGCTTAGAGGCTACAGCACAAATGGTAGGTATACACAGGCTCTTATGAAGAAAGGTAGCTTAGAGGCTACAGCACAATATGGTAGGTATACACAGGCTGTTTTGGAGAAAGGTAGCTTAGAGGCTACAGCACAAGAAGGTAGGTATACATAAGCTGTTATGACATTCTTCTCTTCCCCCTCTGTCAAGGCATAGCTTTATATCTCTATCGAACAAGTTTAAACATGCATTGCGAAGGCTACAGCACAAGATGGTAGGTACACATAAGCTGTTATGACATTCTTCTCTTCCCCCTCTGTCAAGGCATAGCTTTATATCTCTATCGAACAAGTTTAAACATGCATTGCGAAGGCTACAGCACAAGATGGCAGGTATACATAAGCTGTTATAACATTCTCCTCCTCCTTTACCGAGCCATAGCTTTATATCTCTATCGAACAAGTTTAAACATGCATTGCGAAGGCTACAGCACAAGATGGTAGGTATACACAGGCTGTTTTGGAGAAAGGTAGCTTAGAGGCTACAGCACAAGATGGTAGGTATACACAGGCTCTTATGAAGAAAGGTAGCTTAGAGGCTACAGCACAGGAAGATAGGTATACATAAGCTGTTATGACATTCTTCTCTTCCCCCTCTGTCAAGGCATAGCTTTATATCTCTATCGAACAAGTTTAAACATGCATTGCGAAGGCTACAGCACAAGATGGTAGGTACACATAAGCTGTTATGACATTCTCCTCTTCCTCCTCTGTCAAGGCATAGCTTTATATCTCTATCGAACAAGTTTAAACATGCATTGCGAAGGCTACAGCACAAGATGGCAGGTATACATAAGCTGTTATGACATTCTCCTCTTCCTACTTTATCGAGCCATAGCTTTATATCTCTATCGAACAAGTTTAAACATGCATTGCGAAGGCTACAGCACAAGATGGCAAGTATACATAAGCTGTTACGACATTCTCCTCCTCCTCCTTTATCGAGCCATAGCTTTATATCTCTATCGAACAAGTTTAAACATGCATTACGAAGGCTAGAGTGAGCACGTGCTGCAGCGATGACGTCATCATAGTTATACACGTTAGCCTCGTTCGTTTTCTCATGCCTTAATAGATAGAATGAGTAGGTGTAAGGAGGCAAAGGAATGAATAAGTACAACATTTTGAATGCAATAAAATATTTATTTACAATGTACTACAACAGTTTTCGCTTTGCTGCCGACAAGGTTGCTATACTTCTTTAACAGCTTTCTGCGAAGAGGTAGCATGCTTCCAAAATTGTAATACCTCCTGAAACACTGATGCATCAAGACAAGTTACAATTAGCACACACTAGAATTTATTGTGGATCAAGACGAGACATGTTGGCTATCAGTGTTCAGAACAGAAAAACTTAAAACGCAAAACATTATAAGATTAATCTCTCTGTTGATACAATCGCACTCTTATGCAATCAGCGCGCACACATAGAATTGCAAATGTTTTATGTCTCCATCCGACATACTTCTTAATCACTGCAAATAAAATGATTTTACTACTTTTCAGGGGATATCTTTGTCTTAAGGAGATACATTTTGTGGGATTCGAACACATGCAACAAAAACATACCTGTATAGATTTCGAACTCCTGGTTTAGTTACACTAGAAAAACCATAGATTCAAACCCTGTTCTCTTATCGCAAACACGGAAAGTGAAATTAAACAGAACGCTAGTCCTATAAGAAATACACTGCTTACATTTAAGCCCCCTAGCAGTCGTATAAGTTATCGCATAAACATGTAACATGATATTTCGGTTTTGAAACATATTATTTCAATCTGTTGGCATGGGCTACAAGCATGTAGCTCATGCGGAAAGTGGAAGTAAACAGAACGCTTAGTGCAATAAGAAATATACTGCATACCTATAAGTCCCTAGCAGTCGAATGTGTTCAGAACCGAGGAAGTTCATGCTAAACATAACAGGGAGTGGAACTTACGGGTCACGGGTCAGAATTAGCGAATAAAGAATAAAATCCCCGACATATTAATTGTGCACTTAGTTGCATTTTTCTAACAGAAATCAGTATCTGCTTGATAGTTTTTTAGTGCTTGGATCACTGAACTTTTCAGGATGGCAGCAGTGAGGTTAGCGATGCTCTATTGTCCTTAAAAGTGAGGTTAGGGTTCGTCAAGATGACAGCACGTGGATTTGTTAACAAACAAGTTAGCTTAGAGGCTACTGCACAAGATGGCGGCTGCTGAACTTAGGCTTGCTGCCTTGTGTGTGTAAAAAGTAAGGTTAAGCCCCTCTAAGATAGCGTCTGTAAGTTTAAGCTCACTCTGTTAGGCGTCAGGAAGGGCATCCGGCCGTAAAACTGAGGTTATGCCTCTCCATGAGGTTAGGCTAGCTGTCTTGCGTGTAAAAAGTAATGTTAAGCCCCTCTAACTTAGCGGATGTGAGGTTAAACTCGCTCTCTTACGCGTCACGATGGGCATTTGGCCGTAAAACTGAGGTTAGGCCCCTCCATGAGGTTAGGCTTGCTTCTTTACGAGTCGAAAGTAAGGTTAAGCTCCTCCAAGGTGGCGGATATGAGGTTAGGCATGCAGTCTTAGCCAGCGCAGTCAATGAGTTGGAGGCCTCTCCCGAGAGCGTGTGGTGGCGATGGCCGTCGAACCCCTGACTTATACTAGGTACTGTATTAGGCAATTTGACAAATTTATCATGCGCTGTCTCTACGGCACAAATCCACATGCCTTTGACATGAGGTGGCGGCATAGAGCTGGCTAAATCCACATGCCTGCAACTTTACGCATGTGGTAGTAGGCAATTTGAAAAATTCTGTCCTGAGCCATCTTTAATTACGCGCACATAGTTCACGGTAGCAGGACAAGCAAGCAAGAAAGCTTCTAGCAAAGGTGTCCAATAGAGAACTACCGGATGCCCTTATCGATGGACCTGGTCAGGATTCGCGTTAAAGCATGCACGACGAGAAAAGCTAGCAGAAACGTACCTTCAGAGGACTTGCTTTAGCTATTCTTGTGCAACAACTGTAAGAACCTCTCTGCTACTGCTTGCAAAACGGAAGTGGCCCCGTCCTGCTACTTGTTGACGTCAGGAAGGGCAACTAGCTGTAAAACACATTCAAAATTCAGGTCCGGTTCATTGTTAGACCTTGGGCGTTGTTAAACTAAAGAGTAGGAAAGGGCCGTTAGAGTACAGTCGCCCCCTAGCATTTGCTATCTTCGGAACTGACGGCAGTGTAGTTCGAACCCCGCTACTGGGCACTGCATAACGATGTTGATCGTGTTTTACCTGAGGTTATCCGGTTCGAGTCCTGTTGTTAGCTAGGACACAAGTCAAGGGCTTGAGGGTTGCTGCACCCCCTTACAGCTCTTAAGGACTTTAGCCAGGACTCAGCTCAGAGCCCGCTTGCAACGTCTTGAAGCCTGCAAGCCTTGAGCAGGCTACGTGCCGGGCAGTGGTTCTTACACCAAAGTTCCAAGTCCACCGCTCGCTCGCGACTGTACCGTAAGTAATTACACAGCAGCAGCAGACTTGAGACTTCAGGCCTGTGAGTGTTGTTCTCTCTTGCCGGGCTGGGCTCAGGAGCTCACACGGTTAAGGCGTTGGCCTTTTGACCCTAACATAGCAGGTTCCATCCTGGCTCGGTCCGGTGGTTTTTGAAGGGTCTCAAATATGTCAGCCTTGTGTCGGTAGATTTACTGGCACGTAAAAGAAATCCTGAGGGACTAAATTCCGGCACCTCGGCGTTTCGTGTTGTCAACATAGCAGGTTCGATCCTGGCTCAGTCCGGTGGCATTTAAAGGTGCTCAAAAAGTCAGCCTCGTGTTGGTAGATTTACTGGCACATAAAGGAACTCCTGAGGCGCTAAATTCTGGCACCTCGGCGTCTCGTGTTTTTCTCGCCCCAGCTCAAAGACCGTAAGAAGTCGCTCCGAGATAACACGCAGGGGAAACCGTAGATGATGGCTCCCTCTCTTTTTCCTCAGCTCACAGACCGAGGATCGCCCCCTAACATGTGCCTCGTTATCAGCGGTTGCCACTGTCCTCCTTCAGGAAACAGAACTTGGAATGTGACCTATCAGCTAAATATTCAATATATGAACTTCAGGGTTTGGCCGTTTTATTTGCACTAGAAGAGTTCCCTGCTCACTCTGAAGGCCTGTACTGAAAGAAGTCGGTGCAGAAACTTTTGTTACAACTGTACTTGAGACGTACACACTTTTGCTCTGCTAGTTGCAGTCCACCGGATGTAGTGACGCATAATAGCTGCAGTGCCCGTGTGTGTAACGTGCTTAAAACTTGTGTGTGTATGTTCAGTCCGGTGATGGGATCCTCAACAGCTCTGCCATCAGCTGTTATAGATGGCCTAGACATCACTGAAGAGGCGTACTAGGGAAATGAGCAGTGAGTGCTTTCCTCACGAGCCAGAGTTGCTATTACATATCAGTTCACACCATTCATAGCAGGCACTAGCTGCATGAGGATTGGCATTACTAGCATCGTTCATACCTCAGTCACTTTCATATTGTCAAAGTCAAGGATAAGACAGAGACAGATCTATGAAAGTAACAAAATTGCTCTTGCCTGTACCGGACGACATAGTGCACTGTAAACACTAGGTCCTGGCAGCAAAGGCGGAAAATCGTGAGTGCATATAAGCAATTTTCTGTATTCCCTTGCTTTCACCGAAGCAACCATTGAGATTCATATCTGCTAAAAGTAAGTTTAATTCTTTGATTATTATTATTTCCATTTTTACCAACATTTTTATTTGTTTTAGAAAAGTCATCGCCTGCCGCCAACATTATTCGAGTAACCATTCTTCAGTTTGAAGTCTTCAGCTTGAGGTAAGCCAAAACTGTTGGTTAATGCCAGGCAGTTCTGTTGACAATCCAACCAACCTTCGTGTTCTTTCCTTCCCTTTCATCACTATGTGCTACTCTCAGGCAGTTATTCAGTAATAACAGAGTAGCTGTTAACAAACTAACTAAGCTTTGAGCCCTTTCCTATCCTATGATCACTATGTGCGACGCAAGTGCTGTGCTATACTCAGGCAGTTATTCAGCAATAACAGACTAGCTGTTAACAAACTAACTAAGCTTTGAGCCCTTTCCTATCCTATGATCACTATGTGCGACGCAAGTGCTGTGCTATACTCAGGCAGTTATTCAGCAATAACAGACTAGCTGTTAACAAACTAACTAAGCTTTGAGCCCTTTCCTATCCTATGATCACTATGTGCGACGCAAGTGCTGTGCTATACTCAGGCAGTTATTCAGCAATAACAGACTAGCTGTTAACAAACTAACTAAGCTTTGAGCCCTTTCCTATCCTATGATCACTATGTGCGACGCAAGTGCTGTGCTATACTCAGGCAGTTATTCAGCAATAACAGACTAGCTGTTAACAAACTAACTAAGCTTTGAGCCCTTTCCTATCCTAAAGCTGCGAGCCCTTTCATATCCTATGATCGCTATGTGCGACGCAAGTGCTAACTTCACTTCACGTTTCTAGACTATCGTTCAAGGTACAGACATACACTGACTGACACAGCAAATGCAACACCAAGGAGGAGTGGTTCGAAAGGGATGAAAGTTGGGGAAAAAACAGAGTCGGCACGGAAGAATAATTGATGTTTATTTCAAACCGATATGCAGGTTACACAATGCGCACGGCATCGACTCAGTAGGATGTAGGGCCACCGCGAGCGGCGATGCACGCAGAAACACGTCGAGGTACAGAGTCAATAAGAGTGCGGATGGTGTCCTGAGGGATGGTTCTCCATTCTCTGTCAACCATTTGCCACCGTTGGTCGTCCGTACGAGGCTGGGGCAGAGTTTGCAAACGGCGTCCAATGAGATCCCACACGTTTTCGATTGGTGAGAGATCCGGAGAGTACGCTGGCCACGGAAGCGTCTGTACACCTCGTAGAGCCTGTTGGGAGATGCGAGCAGTGTGTGGGCGGGCATTATCCTGCTGAAACAGAGCATTGGGCAGCCCCTGAAGGTACGGGAGTGCCACCGGCCGCAGCACATGCTGCACGTAGCGGTGGGCATTTAACGTGCCTTGAATACGCACTAGAGGTGACGTGGAATCATACGCAATAGCGCCCCAAACCATGATGCCGCGTTGTCTAGCGGTAGGGCGCTCCACAGTTACTGCCGGATTTGACCTTTCTCCACGCCGACGCCACACTCGTCTGCGGTGACTATCACTGACAGAACAGAAGCGTGACTCATCGGAGAACACGACGTTCCGCCATTCCCTCATCCAAGTCGCTCTAGCCCGGCACCATGCCAGGCGTGCAAGTCTATGCTGTGGAGTCAATGGTAGTCTTCTGAGCGGACGCCGGGAGTGCAGGCCTCCTTCAACCAATCGACGGGAAATTCTTCTGGTCGATATTGCACATGCTGAAGAATGGCGGTTGACGTGGCGTGCGGGGCTGCCACCGCTTGGCGGCGGATGCGCCGATCCTCGCGTGCTGACGTCACTCGGGCTGCGCCTGGACCTCTCGCACGTGCCACATGTCCCTGCGCCAACCATCTTCGCCACAGGCGCTGCACCGTGGACACATCCCTATGGGTATCGGCTGCGATTTGACGAAGCGACCAACCTGCCCTTCTCAGCCCGATCACCATACCCCTCGTAAAGTCGTCTGTCTGCTGGAAATGCCTCCGTTGACGGCGGCCTGGCATTCTTAGCTATACACGTGTCCTGTGGCACACGACAACACGTTCTACAATGACTGTCGGCTGAGAAATCACGGTACGAAGTGGGCCATTCGCCAACGCCGTGTCCCATTTATCGTTCGCTACGTGCGCAGCACAGCGGCGCATTTCACATCATGAGCATACCTCAGTGACGTCAGTCTACCCTGCAATTGGCATAAAGTTCTGACCACTCCTTCTTGGTGTTGCATTTGCTCTGTCAGTCAGTGTACATTGATATTTTTTGTTTTTTCTAGGTACATCAAGAATTATCGTCGTTATTCATCCGAGTTGCAGTTTGCAGTCTTTAATCGTTATTTATCTGAGTCGCAGTCTTGAAACGTGCACATCTTAATTTATGTTTCGTTCAAAGGGATTTTAAAAATTCTATAATTAGTATTTCGCTTTTTGTAGAAAAACCATGGAGAAGATTAACCAGATAGGTAATATTTTAACTCCAACTACCAAGCCGCTGACAAGTCTACCGCGAAATCGGCGATTTAAAGTGATTAAAAATTTGGGGAAAGAATTTTATGCTTCTATAACTACTTTTAAGTTTTTCTACCCAACAGATTTAGTCTGCTAACTGATTTAGAAGTAGAACTAAATCAACGTTCTGTTTGCATTATATTCCGCATAATAGAGAACTAATCTTGTGTCATTAGTATTGCTGATGCGTAATTATAACTATGAATTGGGAAACTATACACACATATCGCGTATTGTGTTAGATCGAAATTCTTTTTTACACTCGTGCTACAATGTTTTTGTAGAAACATTTGCAGTTTATGCATATAGCGCTTAATCTAAACCCAGGTTTTGCAACAAATAACAGATTAGCCTGTTTTTGAGTTTCTTATCGGTTGGTTTCTTTGATACGGCTTTGTGAACTGCACAGAAACCAAGAAAATGGTGAAGGAAAATTTGCGTCTGTCAGGAGTTCAAAGTATTTCTACGACTGTGTTATCACGTATACTAAACGGTATTATACGAAATTCAGTTTTTCTTCTCAGTCAGCAAAAGGAACGACAGGATGCCCTTGTTGACGGTCTCTACCCGACGGATCTGGTCAGGATTCGAGTCAAAGCATGCACGACTAGAGAAGCGAGTAGAAAACAACAGCCTCAGTCTAATTAGAAATAGAAGAACAAAATCAACGTTCTATTTGCATTAATAGGCACTGGTTGTAAAATAAGCATATGAACGCGTTCCGGCAACAGTTTTTAATTCATTTAGTAGCTATGCCGCACATCCTGAAAACGATAGTGATGTATCGTACGAACAAACGACTTTGTAAGCGGCTGAAAGCGGAGTGTGTTTTGCACGTAAACCGTGTAGGGTTCGCTCATGTCGGGGTGGCAAGGTTGAAAAGGAAAAGTAAAACATCCAAATCTACATAAAACGTAAAGGGAACAGGTTCTTGTCGTTAATAATTTACAAACTTCATTTCTGCATTTTCCGTGGTTGGCAGAGAAAGTTTTACGGCAAGATGTGTTACATGTGTAACTAAGATGCTCTCCGCGTAAAAGTACAGCAAATATCGCTCTCGTATGTACTTTTGTCCATGGTGTGATAAAAGCTGAGAACTTAACAGACGAGAAAGATTAGATATCAAGTAGTAGTAGCTTGTGTTTTCATTGCAAACGTATAAAAGATGAAGATGGTGTTGTTTGCGAGAAGAAGCGGTGTAAAGTCGCCCTAGAATATAGTCTCCGTCAACACCGTATACAGAAAAGGAAAAATTCGGGTTGATTTTTCAAACGTAGAAATGTTTGCTAAATCCACAGGAAAAGAATCACCTTCAAAATTTAATGACTGTAGCAACGGAATAAACATATCCTTATACGGAAAAGTTTTTGGATGATTACGTGTTGCTGGTCTCAACGCCTTAGCAATGCACCATAAAAAGCAGTAGTCATTGTTATTTTCAATTGCACCATCAACAGACATTGCAACAGTATGGCTTCTCGCCTGTGTCACGATGCTGCAGCTTTATTAGTAGGGTTTTTAATAGCTTTGTTTGCTGTAGCATCAACACACATTGCAACAGTATGGCTTCTTTCCTGTGTGACGATGCTGCAGATTTATTTGTAACTTTTTTATAGCTTTGTTTGCTGTAGCATCAACAGGCATTGCAAAAGTATGACTTCTCGCCCGTGTGAAGATGCTGTTGATTTATTAGTAGGGTTTTTAATAGCTTTGTTTGCTGTAGCATCAACACACATTGCAACAGTATGGCTTCTTTCCTGTGTGACGATGCTGCAGATTTATTTGTAACTTTTTTATAGCTTTGTTTGCTGTAGCATCAACAGGCATTGCAAAAGTATGACTTCTCGCCCGTGTGAAGATGCTGTTGATTTATTAGTAGGATTTTTGATAGCTTTGTTTGCTGTAGCATCAACAGGCATTGCAACAGTATGGCTTCTCGCCTGTGTGATGATGCTGTAGATTTATTAGTAGGGTGTTTGTAATAGCTTTGTTTGCTGCAGCATCGACAGACATTGCAACAGTATGGCTTCTTTCCTGTGTCAAGAAAGAAAGCGTTCACCTTCGTAAGTATGTCATCGTCTGAGAAGAGCAGCTCAGTAAATATGTTGAGAAGGGAAAGGTGTCTCTCTGAAGAGTATTCGATTCTAGCCTTTTTTTTCTTGCAATGCAGTGTTCGGAACACTTACAACATGGAACTATAGTATGCGATTTACTTATTTTGTGTTCTCAACACTTGTTGAGATTCTAGTTTTGATACGTTCTAAACACTCACAACGTGCTAAGGTAGTAACTATAAAGTTTAGCGCTGGAAAGATGTCAGCACGATGCGTTCTTATTTAAACATGTCAGTTGTCATAAAAGTACGTGGTTCTCAGCTTGATAACTGTCAAAAAAGCACGTGGAATTTTTCAAATTACCCGTCACCACAAAGAGGTTTAGTGCCGTAAAGATAGCAGCACTGAGGTTAGCGATGAAAGATGGCCGCTGTCAGAAAGCACGTGGCTTTCAAATTACCCGCCACTACATGCATAAAGATGAGGTTTAGTGCCGTAAAGAGGGCAGGACTGTGGTTAGCGATGCAAGATGGCGGATGACAGCTGTAGAAAAACGTGGATTTTAAATTACCCGCCATTACGATGAGGTTATATGCCAAAAAAGAAGGCAGCACGATGCTTTGTTGATTACAGAGGGTCGCTGTCAAAAAAGCACGTGGCTGTCAAGAAAGCACGAGGCATTGTTTACAAACAAGAATACGTGGCTTTGTTTACAATCATGACCTTGCCAGAGGTCAATGCGGCGGAGGCCTCTGCGGAGGGCCTGTGGCGGTGGCGTCGCTCGAACCCCTGACTTATACTACTGACACTCTTCACTTTATTTTCGGCATAGCAATAGTCAAATGACAGCATTAAGGGCCTGGTTAGGTCATACACTCCCTGGGGGGGGGGTTGATAACACCAAGGCAGCTCTTGCCTTTCTTAAGAGGCGACTAAAAGGGGCTGGGATCGCTGGCTAAGGACCATTGTACAACTAGCTGAGTTCTGGCACTGAACTACTCGTGGCATGCTCCTGGCTTTCTTTTTGCTACCCGACCTTCCTTGGCCAAAACTAGTTCTTTTCTGATCCCTAATATATTAGTAGCGGGGCCTGGGTGCTCTTTCATTTTCATGGTCATCGTTGCCCGTGTCTGCCTTTGGATGATACCTTCATTTTCGACCTTATCACTTTAACTTCTGATTGGTACAAACTAGAGAATAGTTGTTATGTAGCCACTACCACTAGCACCATCGCTGCAACCACCATCTCGTGAAGCAGATTTTCCGTGCTAAGTGCAGATGGAGGATGGCTCTTTGTCGCTATTTTAATAAAAATAAAACCAGCGACTTCTACTTCAGCACTGACTTTCAGCGTGAGTTCCCCGACGATTGTCACTGAAGAATTAGTGAAACTGGATTTACCACCAAGTGCTACTTAGCTCTCCAGACAGTGTTTTCTCTTGAACAGATGTCAACGTAGAGCTTTAGGGTTGTTTTGCTGCGAACTGTGAACAGAGACACATTTCGGACAGAGGTGTGCCCAGGTGTCCGAAGGCAGCAATTTCTCTCTAAAGAACATCACTTTCACATCACTGTTTTGGAGGCATTTTCTAAATTATTTACAGTCATGTGGTTCAGTTCGTTGCAAATCTCACTGTGTTGCGTTTACGTATTATTTACTGTGGCTACTAGATTTTCGGATTCTGTACGGGTCTTAAAGTACTGTATTCTGACGACATAGCTGTGTGTTGGTGACACATCACTGTCTAACACACACTGATGGTGATATTAGCGCTATCCCTACATCACAATTAGGATGCTCTTGGCTTCTTGGTCGCTCACGATTCGCTGTTTTTAATTTATTATAGCTGCGAGGCCATGGTGATACTGATTGTTACCGGGTTTTCGTGGAACAGAGAGGTGAAAGAAGGTGCTGGTTTGAATGGGTCTACCTACGACAGTAAAAAGATTCATTTAAAACTTTAAAAATGTAAGGTTATATTATTTCTTTTCAGATATTAAATTTTAACTAACGAAAAGATTTGAGGTACAGAGCTAGTTTGGTACAAAATAGAAAAAGAGAAAACATGGAAAATATTACTTAAATAGGCAAGGAGACGAATCTCCCAATTTGTTCTACTTGACGTTTTAAATCAAAATGTTCAAGAGCACTTTGCTCCAAAGGTTGCATGTTGTGGCCGTCTACACATATATATTGTACTGCATCAATGCTCTACAATTCTATCAAGGAGTCTACCCTCCCAAACCCTTAGAGCCTACTCAAGGCGACCATCGGGATTAGAGCGTCTTTTCTCAATAAAATTACATTTTCAGGCCTCTCGAGGCACAAACTACATTTAGTAGTTCAAGCAGACAGCACTGTCTCCAACACTCAACAGTTTAACCACTTAACAGAAAAGTTTTACAGGAGTATAGTGTTACAACACAACAGTATAACAACCAACTCTACCTTGGTGTCTCCAAAACTTCCCAATCGCTAGTAGTTTGGCAACACTGGACCTTACAAGAAAACTACGGAAATGAAATACTTACCACGATGTCCAAAGAAGAAAAAGCATGAAAAACGGACACTCGGTGCCAGAGGCTATGTGAATCAAACCCAAGAGAATATACTAACTCTAAAGGAAAGACACATTAAAAATTTAAACCAACTTTAATGGATCTGGACTTCAATTCTCAAAGGACAGTAATAACTTTCGAACCTACAATTCGATGATTAAAATAAAAGAAGAAAATTATCATACTAAAGGAAAAGATAATATAACTTGCGTCGACCCTTGAAAATACAAGAAATAAACCTTGGGATCACAATCCTCGAAAACCAAATTAATCAATTTAATTAGTAGAGCAGTAGTGGAATAATAAACGGTAAGTTGAAGCTTGTTTCTCGACACGTCTACTATAATTCAATGAAATAACCGAAGTGGCAAATAAATGGTACCAAGATTTAGGCGAAATAGAACCCAATAGTAAATTAAATCATAGGAAAGGAAGACGTATTTCAAATTTAGAATTAGTAAACTGGAGTACAATACGAGTCCACACACCGGATCAGAGATACAATCGACAGCCATCAGCTGTTTTTTCAACACACGGAATCCATCTTTGTTTACAACAGTTCCCATAGAAACGAATCACGTGTCGCGATTAAAGCATGGCTTCAAAACATTATCAGATAGACATCGACCAAACAACTCCAACTTACCGATTTTCATCCGTGATCCACCGAAATGACGCTTAACTATCTGTTACAAGAAGTTGTGAAATGAAAATTTACCAACACATAAGAAATCTGAGTCCCGATTTTAACAAAATTACATCTTACTAACGCCAGAGTAGAGGCTACCGCGTGACAATGAAATTCCTCTTGATAACCGTAGTTTTAAACATACTCGCAATTCGAATATTTTAACTTTTTCAGTCCAAACCAAAAGTCTTGAACTTTGTGGAGATACCTCGGTGGGAAAGGGTATTCATGCAGATTTCATCATGCAGGGTACTTACAATTTCTCGGAAGAAAATACAAGTTGATAAACAAACCACAAATCCAACTAGAATTTGTGGCCGGTTGGCCACAAATTTAACCAGGGTCCAAAATCAACCACATCTCGCCCGTCTTCATCTTATTGATCGGGTTTCTTTTAAAAAAACAAGTATCCGCGACCAAGTTCCAACAGTTTGGCTTCACGATCTCCAACAACAACTAGAAAAAACCTACGCACATATTGTCGAACACGATCTATAATTGGCAGAGCAGGGCTGAACTTCACGCTGTGCTCACAGATGGCAGTAGGATGCAGTTCAGATTGAACACTCAGTCTGATAGCCGACTTTTCTATTAGTAAGAACCCGCTTCTTATGAATCGTGTACAATTCCATCAGGCTTTGAACAACCTTTAAATAATTTTCATGTCCCTGCATACTCGAAATGCGTGATATATATGCATACGCGATAGCCTCCTCCAGCAAAGGCTCAACAAGGGTGAGGCTAACCGCCCACCAGGGAACTTTTTTAAACAGATGGATTTCGCATCAAAATCTTGTCTAGCATCTTTAACTAAATTTGTCACTCTTATTTGATCGTAGCAGTAGCAGAAACGTTTGACCAAATATGGGAGACATCCAGTTTAGTTACTTATAATTTGTCCTCCTTTCAGTCAATGATGTTTCACAGTTCTTTCGTGGCAACGCACTTCCAACCAGTTAACTTACCACAGTTCAGTAACAACTAATTTTCAATCCGGTAGCACGCCAATGAAAGTCTTTCAAAAGTTTATGTTGCACCAAGCTTTAAGGGAATGGTTTGCAGATGATCGGAACTCAAATGAAATAATCTATACCATCCATTACTTCGTTAACACAACTTCGGGACTCCAGGCTAGAGAAGGCACGGTTACCTTGTTTCGCAACACACAAAGTAAAAGAAATTAAATAAATCCCAGGAAAATAATAGGGGAAAAGAAAGACGGTAACCGAAAAACGACTGAAAGAGTCAGTGCATCAATATTTATAATCAATTACATTCCAATCTCTTCACCAACAGGTATCAGGCATCATCATCACCCATAATCATCCAGAATAATTAGTAAACTGGTCTAGGTACGACTAGAGGAAAGATATCATTAAATAACCTTATAGTTCCCGGACATAAGAAATTCAAAATCAAATCAGAACTTTTCACCCACAGCACTACCACTGAGCGAGTCATTGAAATTTCCAAAAATAAGTGACAAGCCGTGCAATTAGTTTACCGCCGCACAGGCTCACATCCAAATACACACAATACATAACCCAGAAGAAAAAGAAAGAGAATAAGAATAAGAGGAATAAAAGGAAAGGAAAGGGGCATATAGGGAATCATCATGCCAGCAGAATAGAAACACTGTTTGTAACAAGTATAAGAAAAGCCACAAAATTTATGGTTTTTAAAATAACAACCTACAGACCAAGGAGAAACAGATTGAACACGGTTGGAGACTGCGAGCTCAATTAGATGGAAGGTACGCGTTATGTTTGTCATCAACAACAGGTTCATCGAATAACACCAAGCAAAGCATAGCACCAAGATAGAAGGGGTAATAATCCAATACAAGACAACCATAAACACCATGGGAGGGGAAGGATAGAAATTTTTTAGGAATCGAATACATGAGAGTAAAAGGTTTTGATACCATCCGTTTAACCAAATTCATAGGAATACCCCAAAATATATCTCCATAAAGATCACCTGATTAGATAAAGAGGTAAAGAATTTTACCTCAAACCGGGTAACCACAGGAAATCAAGGAGCAGTAACCTAGATTATACACCAGAGGCGTCAGTTTGCGTGATAAATTTCTTGTTAAGGTTAGGAATAGCAAGCACCGGGGCATTGTTAAGGGCCATGTTTAGGGAGTCGAAAGCAACTTGTTGAGGTTGATCCCACACAAACTTGACATCTTTCCGCCGTAATAAGTTCAACGGGGCAGCGATTTCAGCATAATTAGGCACAATTTTCCGAAAGAAATTGGTCATCCTGATGAACCTAGCAACGCCCTTCACATTTTTAGGTGGTTCAAAATCGTGGATGGCCTGGGTACGGGCCTGATCTGCAGAGATGCCCTGTGCTGATACAATATGCCCAAGGAAGGAAATTTGAGATTTAGCAAAATTAGTCTTTGAGAGTTTCACGGTTAGCCCAGCTTTCTTTAATCTTTCAACAACCTCTTTGATATGCTTGAGATGATCCTCAAAATTAGTAGAGTACACGACCAAGTCATCTAAATATTTAATCACGAACTTAAATTTTACATCGCCAAACACAGCATCGAGCAAGCGAGTGAAAACGGCGGCTCCCGTCGGTAGCGCGAAAGGAATCCTGGTGTACTCATAGAGGTTCCAGTCGGTAGCAAAAGTAGTGAGAGGAATGGAATCTTCATCAAGTGGTATTTGGTTATATGCTTGATTCAAGTCAAAAGTTGAAAAAAATTAGCACCATGGAACCAAGAAAAACAGGTATGTAAATCAGGTAAGGGAACAGACTGCAGGACGATCTTACGATTCAGTCCTCGATAATCAATAACAGGCCTGTAACCACCAGAGCACTTAGGAACCAGGAACATTGGGGCAGAGTACGCAGAAATAGAAGGTCGTATTACTCCATCCTTGAGTAACTGCTCAATTATTTTTTTCAACTGGATCATCTTAGGGGGAGATAATCTATAAGGAGGAGACCTCACCGGAATTCTATCAGTTACATCGATATGATATTTGAGCACATTAGTTAACCCAAGCCGATTAGTAAAAACCTCAGGGTATTGAGCGCAAAGCTCACGAATTTTTGAAGCCTGTTCGTCCGACAGATGATCAAGATCCAATTTGTCATTCTCGCCCTCCTCACTATTCTCATCCAATACACAAGCTACCCTATCCTGAAACATATTAACGTCATGGAAATAAAATTTTCGATTTGGGCAGAATTTAAAGGAAAGCATTCTATCTTGCAAATTCAGGAGCATCCCAACTTTAACTATAAAATCGGCACATAATATGACTTGATGCGACAAATTAGAGGCTACAAGGCAAAAAATTTTCCACGTAAATTCAGCTATACGAATTTTGACCACAGTAGAACCAACAACTTCCAACTTACTTCCATTGGCAGTTACACAATTAAGTTTTGAAGTTACAATTTCGGGCAATTTACAACATCTTTTCATTTTCCGATACCAGACATCATTCACAAGAGAGACAATGCTCCACGAATCAATTAGACCCAATACAGGTTCGTCATTAACCTCAATCGGAATTATGGAAGTTTTCGGAATGACCCTCAGTAATATAATTGGATGGTTCGGCGGCCTCCTCCTCCTCCCGCGGGAATTTTGAATTTTGGCGGAAAATTTGAATTTTGGCGGGGAATTTGAATTTTTGCACGAGATTTGAATTTGTAAACAACGCCACGTGCTTTTTGACAGCTGTCATCGACAACAACGCATCGCTTACATTACTGCTGCCATCTTGACGGGCCTAAACATCAGTGGTACCAACTTAACCTAACTAACGCGAGATTTGAATTTGTAAACAAAGCCACGTGCTTTTTGACAGCTGTCATCGACAATAACGCATCGCTAACCTCACTGCTGCCATCTTGCGGGCCTAAACCTCAGTGGTACCAACTTAACCTAACTAGCGCGAGATTTGAATTTGTAAACAAAGCCACGTGTTTTTTGACAGCCACGTGCTTTTTGACAGACAACAACGCATCGCTAACCTCACTGCTACCATCTTGACGGGACTAAACCTCAGTAGTACCAAGTTAACCTCACAAGCGCGAGATAAACAAAGCCTCGTGCTTTTTGACAGCCACGTGCTTTTTTGACAGCTGTCATCCGCCAACTTTAATTTACAGAGCACCGTGCTGCCCTCTTTATCGCAGTAGCTGCAAATTCGTCACCTGTCATCGGCAGTGCTGCCATCTTGGCGGGCCTAAACCTTAGTGCTACCAACTTAACCTCACTAGCGCGAAATAAACAAAGCCACGTGCTTTTTTGTCAGCTGTCATCCGCCATCTTTAAACTACAGAGCACGGTGCTGCCCTCTTTATCGCAGTAGCTGCAAATTCGTCACCTGTCATCGGCAGTGCTGCCATCTTGGCGGGCCTAAACCTTAGTGCTACCAACTTAACCTCACTAGCGCGAGATAAACAATCCACGTGCAGCTGTCATCCACCATCTTTAATCTATAGAACACAGTGCTGCCCTCTTTAGCTAGATACCTGTGATGGCAGGCAATTCTACGTGACAACAGCCGTCTTTGAGCACCGTGCTGCCCTCTATGTGGTGGCGGCAAATTCTACATGCTCTTGTTTGGAAACAAACACAAGCGCTTTTTTTTGACAGCCATCATCCGCCATCTTTAAGCAACAAGTACAGTGCTACCCTCTATGTGGTGGTGGGAAATTCCACGTGCTCTTGTTTGAAAACAAATCCACGTGCTTTGTTTTGACAGCTGTCACCCGCCATCTTTAACCAACAGAGCACTATGCTGCTATCATGCGGGCAATTTCGTTAGCTGTCATCCGCCATCTTTAATGAACAGAGCACCGTGCTGCCCTCATGCGGGACAATTTCGTTAGCTGTCATCCGCCATCTCTTAATGAACAGAGCACCGTGCTGCCACCTTTGTGTTGGCATCTTTATTCTTTGACATGTGGTGGCGGCAAATTCTATATACACAATCTGAGAGCACCGTGACGTACTCTTCGTTGTGGCGGACAATTTAAAAAGAACATGTCAAGGAATACCTTTGTTCTAAAAGAAAACAAGACTACGGTTCTGAACGGCTTGCGTAAGATAGCGATTGTTATAACCTGCTTTTCCCTGCTCTGTTAAGGCATAGCTTTATCGAATACTTGAAGATTATATTACAAAATAAGTGATTAAGAATATAATCGATACAACATATGATCAGAACATTGAATGATGTGTTTGGGGTGCACGTTCGTTCTAAGAGAATCGAACCCGAGACTCCTGGGCGAGAGGCAAGCACACTAAACCAAACCGTAGGAGCCGGCAATTCTCTTTCTATATAATAATTTCGTGTGGCTATTTTTAGTCAAGTGCAGTCTAAAAATAAATCCTAGTCTTGTTGCATCAGGAAGGATAACTGGCTAAATCCTGGTCTTTCAGCGTCAGGAAGGGCAACTGGCCGTAAAACAGATTCTTGCGATTTAAACTCTTGCGTCAGGAGGGGGCACTCGGCTGTAAAACATATTTTAATCCCAAGAGTATCGAACCCGAGACTGCCGGGTGAGAGGTAAGCATACTAAACTAAACCGTAAGAGCCGGTAATTCTCTTTCTATATAATAATTTCGTGTAGCTATTTCTAGCCAAGTGCAGTCTAGAAATAAATCCTAGTCTTGTTACATCAGGAAGGGTAACTTGCTAAATCCTGGTCTTTCAGCGTCAGTAAGGGCAACCAGCCGTAAAACAGATTCTTGCGATTTAAAATCTCATGTTAGGAAGGGGCACTCGGCTATAAAAACATTTTTTAATCCCTAGAGAATCGAACCCGAGACTGCCGGGTAAGAGGCAAGCACACTATACCAAACTGTAGGAGCCGGCAATTCTCTTTCTATATAAAAATTTCGTGTAGCTATTTCTAGCCAAGTGCAGTCTAAAAAAATAAATCCTAGTCTTGTTACATCAGGAAGGGTAACTGGCTAAATCCTGGTCTTTCAGCTTCAGGAAGGGCAACCGGCCGTAAAACAGATTCTTGCGATTTAAAATCTCATGTTAGGAAGGGGGCACTCGGCTGTAAAACATATTTTTAATCCCCGCCCTGCCACGTTAGGAACCACATCTAGCTGTAAAAAAGGAGCTCCAAACATTTACAGTGTTAAGCTTTAGTAGCAGGCTATGGGTTACATTTTTTGTTCTACCGCATAGAACAATATCTTTGAAGTTGTATCGGCGCAGTCAGCCAGAGCGAGGTGCCGAATGCATGCGTTGACTGAAATTGTACACTCGGCTTCCGGCTGTAGTAACCTTGAACGAGGACACTGCGTGCTGATAAGCCACTTGTAACTCACGGAACGTTTTCTTAGCCGTGTAGCATTTAGCTTGTGTAAGTTCCTAACATAAAATATTATGATTGTACGGAGAGGTTAAAACACAGTGCCAGCACATAGCCTACCCCTATTGAAAGAGCCTGCACGGTGCCGGCATATAGGCTACTCCTGTTGAAGGAGTCTGCACAAGGTTTAACGCCCCCATCAACAACCCTTACTTAAAGCTGGCTTTTTGCACGCCCTCGAAACTAACTAAGAATGTAATATACTACAGTAGGGAGAGGGTAAAACATAGTGCCGGCACATAGCCTACTCCTACCGAAGAAGCCTGCACACAGCTTATCGCCTCCATCCGACAGATGAATCACCATCAACATCTTACACTTACAATCATTTTCGAAGGAGTCTGCACAAGGTTAAACGCCCCCATCAACAACCCTTACTTAATGCTGGCTTTTTGCACGCCCTCGAAACTACCTAAGAATGTAATATACTACAGTAGGGAGAGGGCAAAACCCGGTTCCGGCACATAGCCTACTCCTGCTGAAAGAGCCTGCATAAGGCTTATCGCCTCCATCCGACAGATGAATCACCCTCAACATCTTGTACTCACAATCAGTTTCTGGGAAGCCTGCACAAGGTTTAACGTCCCCATCAACAGCCCTTACTTAATGCTGGCTTTTTTGCACGCCCTCGAAACTACCTAAGAATGCAATATACTGCAGTAGGGAGAGGGTGAAACCCAGTGCCGGCACATAGCCTACTCCTACCGAAGAAGCCTGCACAAGGCTTATCGCCTCCATCCGACTGATGAATCACCATCAACATCTTGTACTCACAATCATTTTCGAAGGAGTCTGCATAAGGTTTAACGTCCCCATCAACAGACCTTACTTAATGCTGGCTTTTTGCACGCCCTCGAAACTACCTAAGAATGTAATATACTACAGTAGGGAGAGGGTAAAACCCGGTGCCGGCACATAGCCTACTCCTGCCGAAAGAGCCTACACACAGCTTATCGCTTCCATCTGACTGATGAATCACCATCAACATCTTGTACTCACAATCATTTTCGAAGGAGTCTGCACAAGTTTTAACGTCCCCATCAACAGCCCTTACTTAATGCTGGCTTTTTGCACGCCCTCGAAACTACCTGGGAATGTAATATGCAACAGTAGGATCGCCTCCATCCGACAAATGAATCACTTTCAACACTCGTGTGCCCGCAATCATTCTCGCTACTTCGAGAGATAGCGGGTTCGAACCCCTACTGTCGGAAGCCGTAAAAAAGCAAATGCTAGGCGAGGGACCTGCGCGATCGTCATAACGTGTAATTACATGATCTAGCTAGATGCTGTTTTAGCTCAATACCTTTAAGTGCCTACAGGTAAGGAATACCGCGGATGTCGTCTTCTTGCTTAGCTTAGTACCCTCCCGTTTAAGTCCAGAGGTCGAGGATCGCGCGCTAACTTTCCAAGGCTCGATCCGCTGCAGAAATCTTAAATTCTGACACCTCGGCATCAACGGCAGGTTCGATTCCGGCTTAAATACGTCAGCCTGCAGAACTTAGCGTAAGACCCTCAGAAGAGCTCTTGTTGCATAAACATTTCGTTCCGACTGTACTGCAAACGTCTGCAATTCTTGATATCCGCTTGGTAACAAGCAGCATATTTACTCGCTGCAGTCTGCGTGAAGCGCTCACAGTTCTTTGTGTGTGTTTATTACATGCACATCTCCCGTCTAAGTACTGTCTGCTGGGAATATTATTCTTCAGCCTTCAACTTAAGGTAAGCCTGAACTGTTAGTTACTGTTTGCAAAGTAACTTCTACGCTAGGTAATAAACATCTACATTCATATATGTTTGTTCTTTTCTTTTTAGGTACAACTAGAATAATATCATTCGAGTTACAGGCTTGAAGGTACGCATTTTATTCATCCGAGTAACAGTCTGCAGCACGTGCATTTTTAAGGTATGTTTTCGAACTTTGAGTTGTAAAGATAGCTAGGCTAGCTGATGTACCCTACACTATATTCATATATGTTTGTTCTTTTCTTTTTAGGTACAACTAGAATATTATCATTCGAGTTACAGGCTTGAAAGTACGCATTTTATTCATCCGAGTAACAGTCTGCAGCACGTGCATTTTTAAGGTATGTTTTCGAACATTGAGCTGTAAATATAGCTAGGCTAGCTGATGTACCCTACACTACATTCATATATGTTTGTTCTTTTTTAGGTACGACCAGAATATTACAATTCGAGTTTCAAGCCTGAACGCACGCATTTTATTCATCCGAGTAACAGTTTGCAGCCCGAAGATTTTAAGGTATGTCCGACCTCTATAAGTTGAAACTTGGTTTCTTCCGAACATCACAACTTTAGTCTAATCATAAATAGTTGTTCTCTTCAATCCTCATGCTGTAGAAGAGGTTAATCTTATAATTTCAAACTCACAGCCATGTCCGACCTCTATAGGTTGAAACTTGGTTTCATCCGAACATCGTAACATTAGTATAATGATAAATAGTTATTTTCTTCAATCTGCATGTCATAGAAGATGTTAATATTATAATTTCAAACTCACAGCAATGTCTGACCTGTACAGGTTCAAACTTGGTTTCTTCAAAACATAGCAACTTTAGTCTATTGATAAATAGTTGCTCTCTTCAATGTTTTAGGCTGTAGAAGAGGTTAATCTTATAATTTCAAACTCACAGCAATGTCTGACCTGTACAGGTTCAAACTTGTTCTTTTCCGAACATAGCAACTTTAGTCTATTGTTAAATAGTTGTTCTCTTCAATCTTTCATGCTGTAGAAGAGGTTAATCTTATAATTTCAAATTTTCAGCAATGTCTGACCTCTATAGGTTGAAACTTGTTTTCTTCTGAACATCGTAACTTTAGTCTATTGATAAATAGTTATTTTCTTTAATCTGCATGTCATAGAAGATGTTAATCTTATAATTTCAAACTCAGAGCAATGTCTGACCTGTACAGGTTCAAACTTGGTTTCTTCCGAACATAGCAACTTTAGTCTATTGATAAATAGTTGTTCTCTTCAATGTTTTATGCTGTAGAAGAGGTTAATCTTATAATTTCAAACTCACAGCAATGTCTGACCTGTACAGGTTCAAACTTGGTTTCTTCCGAACATAGCAACTTTAGTCTATTGATAAATAGTTGTTCTCTTCAATCTTTCATGCTGTAGAAGAGGTTAATTTTATAATTTCAAATTTTCAGCAATGTCTGACCTCTATAGGTTGAAACTTGGTTTCTTCCGAACATCACAACTTTAGTCTAATGATAAATAGTTGTTCTCTTCAATCCTCATGCTGTAGAAGAGGTTAATCTTATAATTTCAATCTCACAGCCATGTCGAACCTCTATAGGTTGAAACTTGGTTTCTTCCGAACATCACAACTTTAGTCTAATGATAAATAGTTATTCTCTTCAATCTTTCATGCTGTAGAAGAGGCTAATCTTATAATTTCAAACTTTCAGCAGTGTCTGAATTCTATGGGTTGAAACTTGGTTTCTTTCGAACATAGCAACTTTCGCCTAATCTCTATTGGTTGTTCTCTTTTCAGATGTTCCCCTGCTGTGAGGAATGCAATGTAACGTTTACAAGGCGAGATAACTACATGCGCCATATGAAATCAAAACACCCTAGCATAACATCTGCTTTATGTGAAGTTTGTAGTGTGTATTTCGCTAACGTAGAGCCATACGCGGCTCACTTATTAGAAGCGCATCAGGTATCTACTTGCCCTCATGTAATAGGAGAAAAGCGTAAAAAAACGGATGTAGCTGTAAAAAGTACTAGTAGTAAAAAACCTAGAAAAAAATCATGAACTTCAAACTATTCACTGCGAGCACTGTAACACTGATGTACCATCTTCACATTTTCAGGGACACTTACGGAGTAATGCGCATAAAAATAATGCGTGTAGAAGTGGAAGTAACGCAATCATCGAGGAAATTAATACAGCATTTAAAAGTAGGATTTCTAGTTACAGAATTCGCACCAGTCAAAAGTTTCAGAGCACTTCAAACTTTTTAAATTGTGTTCAACCGGATGTACAACAGCTTCTTGCTAAATCTTTGTCCAAACATAATTTATTTAAAGTTAATTTTGAACTTTTCGCCTTGTACATTAAAAGCACGGATGAATCCGAAATAACGGATATTAAATCATTTAATACGAAGAATTTTGTCGTAAGTCAGTCGACTAATTTTGGTGATGTACTTAGGGATGTCTCTAACATTATTTCAACTAAGAGCGAGGAATTTCAGGAAAAGGAATCAGGGTGGGCTTTAGTTGAAATAATGTATCTAGAAGTTAACATCAATAAGTACAATCCCATGCGAGGTTCATCGTACATCGAGCTGCCGACATGGATTCAGCGAAAAGAAGCTGTTGTAAACATCCAAAACAATGACGAGGCATATTTGCATGGGCGGTTATGTCGGCTTTAAATCCTGCTAAATCAGACGTAGCTAAGAGAACATCATCGTATCCACACTATTCAACGCAGCTAAATTTCGATAGTATAGAATTTCCTGGGCAGTTAAAGGATATTAAGCGATTTGAGGAACTAAATAATATTAGCATTAATGTGTATGTTGTAGAGAAAAAGTCTGTAGTAGGTCCTCTGTATTATACGTGTCATAAGAAGAGTACTCATGTTAACTTATTCTATATCGAAAATAGTGAGAATAGCCACTTTTGCTGGATTAAAAATCTGAGTAGACTTGTTGGTAGTCAGTTGTCCAAAGAAAGGTGTAAAAAGTGCCTATGTGATGGATGCTTGCAGTATTTTAGAACTGAAGATCAGTTAACGAAGCATTCCAAGAATGACTGCAATCATGTACGTACAGAGATACCTACTACAGGCAATAATGTTTTAAAATTTACAAATTTTCACAAGCAGATGTGGGTACCTTTCGTGATTTATGCAGACTTTGGAGCCATCCTCACGCCATGCAACACATGCTCACCTAATCCTGACAACGCTTTCACTAATACTACGCACATGCATGTCCCGTATAGCTTCGCGTATTACATCAAGTGCAGTTATGATAGTACGCTTAACAAGTTAGAGCTGTATCGAGGACCTGATGCTGCTAAAGTATTTTTAAAAAGACTTGAAAGTGATGCAGTTCGTCTTGGTCGTATTCTAAATAGTAATATTCCTATGAAGCCACTCACCGAAATTCAGTTAAATGATCATGGACGTGCTACAAAATGTGGCATTTGTGATGAGAAATTTTCCGAAAATGACCCTAAAGTCTTTGATCATGATCATTTAACTGGTTTCTACAGATGTGTCGCTCATAATAGCTGTAATCTTAAGTACAGAGTTCCTAAATTTATCCCTGTAATTTTTCATAACTTATCTGGTTACGACTCACATTTCATCATTTCACAATTTGGAGCTTCAGATGAAAAAGTAGATATAATCCCTCAGAATAAAGAGCGGTACATTGCGTTTGCAAAGTCTGTAAAAGTAGATGAGGAGCATTCTATAAAACTGAGATTCCTTGAGTCGTTTCGCTTTATGGCGAGTAGCCTCGATAAACTTTCTAGTCATTTACAGCCAGAACAATTTACGGAAATTTGACGCGTTTTTCCTGAAGAAGCGCAGTTTAATTTACTTCAGCGTAAGGGTGTTTTTTGTTATGAATATCTTGACTGCTTAGAACGCCTCGAAGAACGTGCTTTACCATCGAAACAATCCTTTTACAGTTCGCTGAATTCAGCAGATATTAGTGATGATGACTATTTACATGCACAACATATCTGGGAGCAGTTCCACATTCAAACGCTAGGTGAATACTCCGACTTATATTTAAAGATGGATGTACTTTTTTTAGCTGATGTTTATGGAAATTTTCTCTGTGTTTGCAAGAAAACCTACAGCCTTGACCCATGTCAGTATTTTACTGCGCCTGGGTTAAGTTGGGATGCCATGTTAAAATACACGCAGGTGAATTTGGAACTGCTAACTGATATTGATATGGTGCACTTTATAAAATCGTCTATTCGAGGCGGTCTAAGTCAGTGCAGTGGGCGGTATTCTAAGGCCAATAATAAGTACATGCCGAGTTTCGATTCTAGTCAGGAATCTCAGTATATCGTTTATCTCGATGCTAATAATCAGTATGGGTGGGCAATGAGTCAGCATCTACCGGTGAGTGGTTTCCGCTGGCTAACGCAGAGCGAAATTGATGCTTTACAGCTGCACGCCCTAGGCGATGAAGCTGATAAAGGCTATTTCCTCGAAGTTCACTTACAGTATCCTAAATTGTTACACACTTCTCATCATGACTTACCGTTCTGCCCTGAAAATGTGAATTCCCCGTACATCGCATCAACGACGAAAATGCTAATTGCTAATTTGTGTGATAAATCTAAGTATATCATTCATTACCGAAATTTAAAACAGTGTTTGCAGCATGGTTTGAAGTTATCCAAAATTCATAGCGTACTAGAATTTAATCAGTCACCGTGGCTAAAGCCATATATCGATCTGAACAATAATTTAAAAACGAATGCGGTTAACGAGTTTGAAAAAGATTTCTACAAGCTCATGAATAACAGTATGTTTGGTAAGACTATGGAAAATGTTGACAAACGCGTTGATGTAAAATTGATTACAAACTGGGAAAATATTAAGAAAAGGTATGGTGCTAACTATTTAATAAGTAAACCAAATTTCCACAGCTGCACCATCATACATGAGAATTTACTTATTATACAGATGAATCGTGTTAAGGTTAAGTATGACAAACCTACCTACGTCGGCTTTGCTGTAATTGAATTGGCTAAAACACTCATGTATGAATTCCATTATGATTATATGATGAAATACACGCATAATGCGCAATTGCTCTACACAGATACCGATTCGTTTATTTTTCAAATCAAAACTGATGACTATTACAATGATATAAAGCCAGACTTGGGTAGGTTTGATACAAGTAACAATCCTGAAAATAATCAATATCATCTACCGCTAGTGAACAAAAAGGTTCTAGGTAAAATGAAAGATGAATGTGCTGGGAATATTATCGATTCATTTGTAGGTACTAAATCCAAGTCATATTGCATAAAACTCTTAAATGAACTACAAATAAAGAGATTGAAGGGGGTTAAAAAGAATGTCGTTCAGAATCAGCTAAGTTTTGAAAACTATAACAATAACATTGAAAGTAATCCACCTGTTTTGCATAAGCAAATGTCTGTCATTAGAAGCAAGAAGCACCAGTTGTACACTCATTTAATTAGTAAGGTAGCCCTTAATAGTGATGATTGCAAACGGTTTGTCATTCCAAATTCTACCAACACTCTAGCCTGGGGGCATAGTAGTATTGATAGGTACTACTTTACATAAAGCAGATGTGTGTAAACATTATGCTAGAGGTGTGTACTTTGTAATATATACGTTACGCTGTCTTACATCACAATTCACTGTACATATTGTATAAAGAATGGGAGAGGTACGCTGAGAGCGTAGTACGGCAAGTTTAAACTTGTACATACAAGAATTGCGTCGAGAATAGGAGAAGTACGCAAACATCACTAGGGTAAAATGATTCGAGATAAAACTTGTACCTACAAGATGTAAATAAATAATGTAGAATTGGCATATTCTTTTATTTTTGGTTAGGTATTACCTTCCTCCCGCTCCTTATTTGCAAGATAGAGTTTTGTTTATTACTCAAAGATGAAAAGCAAGAAAAAAGGTGTTGAGCAGATTCGTAAGTATGTTATTGTCTAGCTCATGTTGAGAAGAGAAATTTTTTCTTTTTCTAAACAGTGTTTGATTGCAATGCAGTGTTCAACGACATCGAACTATAAACGGTAGTATGTTTTCAAGTCTAAACTTGCACACTCTTGCTTTTGCAATGCACGTTCGATAGAGGTGTAGCTTGATAGAGGAGGAAGAGCAGCTTAAATGGTATGTTGAGAAGATATTTTGTTTTTCTTTCTAAACAGTGCTCGATTCTAGTTATACAATGCAGTGTTCAACAACATCGAACTCTAGTATGCAGTTCAAGTTGTAGTAAGTTTTGAACAGTAGTATGTGTGTTCAAGTCTAAACATGCATCACTGCGGGTATGCGATCGGATGTCAGCTAACGAATTTGCTCCGCATGAGGGCAGCTCGGTGCTCTGTTCATTAAAGATGGCGGATGACAGCTAACGAAATTGCCCGCATGATAGCAGCGTAGTGCTCTGTTGGTTAAAGATGGCGGGTGACAGCTGTCAAAACAAAGCACGTGGATTTGTTTTCAAACAAGAGCACGTGGAATTTCCCACCACCACATAGAGGGCAGCACTGTACTCTGTTGCTTAAAGATGGCGGATGATGGCTGTCAAGAAAAGCGCTTGTGTTTGTTTCCAAACAAGAGCATGTAGAATTTGCCGCCACCACATAGAGGGCAGCACGGTGCTCAAAGATGGCTGTTGTCACGTAGAATTGCCTGCCACCACAGGTATCTAGCTAAAGAGGGCAGCACTGTGTTCTATAGATTAAAGATGGTGGATGACAGCTGCACGTGGATTTGTTTATCTCGCGCTAGTGAGGTTAAGTTGGTAGCACTAAGGTTTAGGCCCGCCAAGATGGCAGCACTGCCGATGACAGGTGACGAATTTGCGGCTACTGCGATAAAGAGGGCAGCACTGTACTCTGTAGTTTAAAGATGGCGGATGACAGCTGCACGTGGCTTTGTTTATCTCGCGTTAGTGAGGTTAAGTTTGTAGCACTAAGGTTTAGGCCCGCCAAGATGGCAGCACTGCCGATGACAGGTGACGAATTTGCAGCTACTGCGATAAAGAGGGCAGCACGGTGCTCTGTAGTTTAAAGATGGCGGATGACAGCTGTCAAAAGAGCACGTGGCTTTGTTTATCTCGCACTTGTGAGGTTAAGTTGGTACTACTGAGGTTTAGTCCCGTCAAGACGGTAGCAGTGAGGTTAGCGATGCGTTGTTGTCTGTCAAAAAGCACGTGGCTGTCAAAAAACACGTGGCTTTGTTTACAAATTCAAATCTCGCACTAGTTAGGTTAAGTTGGTACCACTGAGGTTTAGGCCCGTTAAAGTGGCAGCAGTGAGGTTAGCGATGCGTTGTTGTCGATGGCAGCTGTCAAAAAGTACGTGGCTTTGTTTACAAATTCAAATGTCCCGCCAAAATTCAAATTTCCCGCTAAAATTCAAATTTCCCGCGGGAGGAGGAGGAGGCCGCCGAACCATCCTATTATACTACTACCCTCCCTGAAATTCTCAAATCTTGAGGGACACGAATCTCTTCCCTTAACTGCTTTTGCTTAGGCATACTTTCATGGAATTCATTAATTTCACTTACTAGTCACCGTGAATTATTTTTGTTGAAATTAGGGCACTGTCTTTTCACATGTTGTCTAGAACCACAAATAAAACAAACAGGTGCTCTGGTTCTGGACTACACCACTTCTACTTCTAACTGAAGGGCACTTGTTCCTGAGATGGTCTTTCGACCCGCACGCATAACATTTCTTACCCTGAACTTTACTAGGAGTGTGAGAGGAAAAATATGAGGAGTTACTAGGAGCTGGAGGAGGTGGATAGCTAACATGACGTGATCATCCCCGTACTTAACATCTTCGGCGAAGGAACACGCCTCCTCTAACTCAGCAAAGGTAGTGGGAGTCCTAGTTAACGACAAGAAGGATCTGTATTGTGGAGCAATTCCCTTAAGAATCCTCGCTACCATCTCATCTTCAGGTACAACAATTTTGAAGACTTCGCAAAAAAATTTCAGGTCTAGAACATATGCTAACAAGCTTTTATGCAGAAACTTAGTCCTGAAACAATGTTTAGGGATTAAACTTTGTAATGCAAGGGATGGGATAAATTTAGATAGGATTAGCTCATGAAATTCAGTTATATTTAGATTATTACTAATAGCCTTAGAAATTTCCTTCTTTAATATTCCCTCGCAGTAAGGGAATAGAACCCTAAAGATACCTAGGGAGTCCATAGAGAAAACATTGGCGGATTCCGTCAACTCCACTATAAAGCGCATAAATCTAATAGTTTCATCAATGGAGTTAACCGAAAATATTTTTAAATTTTTGAATAACTCTTTGATAGAATTAGGGGCACCATTAGGTTTAGCTAAAAAGCCTTCTAAAACAGGAGCAAGAGCGCAGCAATGAGTTGATTCATTACGCGACGATTCAGGGAAAGCAGAAGCGTTAATCAATTCCTGACTGTCACTCTCATCTTTCCTAGACCCATCACTCAAGGTAAGTTCATTGACATTTCTCATATTCATGATTATATCTAATTCAACAGAAAGGTTAGCAAGGAGGTACACCGAGCAAGCAATTCAGGTTCGGGTGACAATGATATTAAATCCTGAACCCTGTTGGTATAGTGACTAGTTCTGGATTTTAACCTTTTAACTTGATATGCCGAAGGTTCCATGTCACTTAATTCCTTCACAACAGTATTGATTTCAGCTAATGCATTACTAAAAAGCTGCACTGACTCACCCAATTCGTAGTTTAAATTTCTAGGCTTTACCGGACAATCCAAGGAATCCATAAGTAATGCAACATCACCCGGAACCGACCCACACGAGGTCACCCCGCGCACCTCCAGTTCATATATCAGCTCACTTTTCCTTAACATGCGTGACAGTAAAACAGACCGGGCTGACATTTTGGACATGAAACAGAAAATTCCAATCAAATTAAAGGTAACCTTGCCTTTCTCCTTACACTCTCTCTTACACTTTCAATTATAGACCTATCTCCTTTTCCAGTCAGTATATTCTCTTGTGAGAGCAATACAACTTATTGATTATAAATAAATCAGTCCCCAAAGGTAGCCAACATGGCAGTAATAATACTTCAAACCCACGCGTAGCTACCAAATACTGTTACAACACAACAGTATAACAACCAACTCTACCTTGGTGTCTCCAAAACTTCCCAATCGGTAGTAGTTTGGCAACACTGGACCTTACAAGAAAACTACGGAAATGAAATACTTACCAATACGTCCAAAGAAGAAAAGGCATGAAAAACGGACACTCGGTGCCAGAGGCTATGTGAATCAAACCCAAGAGAATATACTAACTCTAAAGGAAAGACACATTAAAAATTTAAACCAACTTTAATGGATCTGGACTTCAATTCTCAAAGGACAGTAATAACTTTCGAACCTACAATTCGATGATTAAAATAAAAGAAGAAAATTATCATACTAAAGGAAAAGATAATATAACTTGGGTCGACCCTTGAAAATACAAGAAATAAACCTTGGGATCACAATCCTCGAAAACCAAATTAATCAATTTAATTAGTAGAGCAGTAGTGGAATAATTAACGGTAAGTTGAGGCTTGTTTCTCGACACGTCTAGTATAATTCACAGAAATAACCGAAGTGGCAAATAAATGGTACCAAGATTTAGACGAAATAGAACCCAATAGTAAATTAAATCATAGGAAAGGAAGACGTATTTCAATTTTAGAATTAGTAAACTGGAGTACAATACGAGTCCACACACCAGATCAAAGATACAATCGACAGCCATCAGCTGTTTTTTCAACACACGGAATCCATCTTTGTTTACAACAGTTCCCATAGAAACGAATCACGTGTCGCGATTAAAACATGGCTTCAAAACATTATCAGATAGACATCGACCAAACAACTCCAACTTACCGATTTTCATCCGTGATCCACCGAAATGACGCTTAACTATCTGTTACAAGAAGTTTTGAAATGAAAATTTACCAACACATAATAAACCTGAGTCCCGATTTTAACAACATTACATCTTACTAACGCCAGAGTAAAGGCTACCGCGTGACAATGAAATTCCTCTTGATAACCGTAGTTTAAAACATACTCGCAATTCGAATCTTTTAACTTGTTATTATTATTATTACTTGTTCAGTCCAAACCAAAAGTCTTGAACATTGTGGAGATACCTCGGTGGGAAAGGGTATTCATGCAGATTTCATCATGCAGGGTACTTACAATTTCTCGGAAGCAAATACAAGTTGATAAACAAACCACAAATCCAACTAGAATTTGTGGTCGGCTGGCCACAAATTTAACCAGGGTACAAAATTAACCACATCTCGCCCGTCTTCATCTTATTGATCGGGTTTCTTTTAAAAAACCAAGTATCCGGGACCAAGTTCCAACAGTTTGGCTTCACGATCTCCAACAACAAGTAGAAAAAAACCTACGCACATATTGTCGAACACGATAGTTAATTGGCAGAGCAGCGCTGAACTTCACGCTGCGCTCACAGATGGCAGTAGGATGCAGTTCAGATGGAACGCTCAGTCGGATAGCCAACTTTTCTACTAGTAAGAACCGCTTCTTATGAATTGTGTACAATTCCATCGGGCTTCGAACGACCTTTAAATAATTTTCAAGTCCATGCATACTCGAAATGCGTAATATATATGCATACGCCATAGATTTAAGTAATAAACTTTGAAGAACTGTTGAAATATTTCACAGTTTAAATTACATATCCGTTACGAAATTGTTAGGAGAGGTTTATTGCGCTCCGATTCAGACCATACTTATTTACGGAATATTGGCATGGGAGGGGCTTAAGGAACGTAATCAAGTCAATGTAAGCCGATGAAAACCTTATATTACGAATAATGTACAACAAAGCAATATTAGGCGAAGATGTCCATTATCCGCTGAAACAAAGCAGCTGTATGCCCTTGAATTACACAAATATATTAACAAAAAGGAATATATAACTAAACATGAATATTCAACACGCAGTAAGATGTACCATAGCTCTGCGTTGTACAAATACAAACTTAGCATAACAAAACGCAATTTCTTATATTCATTACAAATTTGTTTAATGTGCTTATAAGTTCTTTACAAACTAGGGTACTTCAGTAAGCCAGAAAATGAGCTTGAAGTGTCATAAATTATTTGTAATGGATAATAAAAGTGTTATTGAAAAATAACTAAACGAAAATATCACATCATCATTTCCTATTAGATGCTGTACTTTGCGCTGTTGATCACACCCATCATACACTCATCGTACACTTGTATTTCAGGCATGATTGATATATATATACATAAAGTTTCATCTTACGTGGCAGTACTGATATCCTGAGTCGACTCTGAAGAGGTTGGTGTGATCTTGTTAGTAATAATAATAATAATAATAATAATAATAATAATAATAATAATAATAATAATAATAATTGCACCGTGCCATCTTTCTAAACAACCTTGAACGTGTGTAGTACAAGATCCCTTGGTATTCAGCTATTAGTTTTTCTATCCTCGTTTTACTGTCTTCCTCTAGCGGGACGAAATCTAATTATTGTATAAACTTTATTTTTGCCGCCGGCGTAACTTACGTTTTGAGGATTATTTTGTTTATGCATCAAAGTTGTCAACACTTCAGCTGGTTCCTTCTGCAGAAACTCGTAAATATTTTCTCGCAATCTAAAGGGAACGGAAATAAATTCATTCTTTGTGGATGGTTTTACACGATTCCCATGGCTGTTTCCGACTAAGCTTGCCACTGCACAAACTGCAATTTCTTGTCTCAATTCAATATTTGCATCTTATGAAACCTACGACGTTCACTTCCAGTTTATTTCTTAAGTGTTGTTTCGATATCTCTATTTCACATGTCACTACGTCGGCATATTACCCACAGCCATCTAGAGCTGAGCGGGTTAAACCAAATCTTCGATCAGCCCTTATTGCCTTCCACCACGAAAATCATTCTCGTTGAGACGCCTCGTTACATTGCTTATCATTAGCTTTAACTCGGTTGTTCATGAGTCCCACAAATTTTCTCCAAGTACACTCTTGTCCAATTTTTGGCCAATAATTCAGACATTGCGAGAGACAATAGATACAGGGAATATCCGGTGTCTATGGAGAAAAGCTAGAAGTAATGTTAAGGCATCTCATAAAATAGTAAAATTGAGGTATGACCATGCATGAAAACCAACCAATTTAAAGATTGGAGATTAAGTCATGGTAAAAATTGTATCCTCGCGGGCAAACTTGCCCCTATATTTCATGGACCCTGTATTATTTTAGATTTTCTTACTCCTTTCACCCTTTTGGGTAGTAATCCGGAAACCGAAGGGAGTTTTCGTGTTCACCTATCGCAAGTAAATTCGACGCTGAGTCGTTAGCTTTGTTTGGAAAATGCCATCAAGTGATTATGTTACTGAATGAATTGTATTTCTTTCTTTACGATATGTATTCATTTAAGTAGAGTACTTTGGAAATAAAGTAAAGGAGGCCTCCTGCTCCTGTTGGTTATTGTAAACCAGAATTTATTTACAGGTTTAAGTTGAATTCTAAATTAACTTTGGTACGTTACTAAAATGCTTCCTTTCTCTAAGTTATAGTTAATCTGCCATTGACGTCCTTGCCTCCAAAACACTCCGTGTGCTTCTCCTCCAAAGTCGCGAACCTTATCTATAACATATGAAGGACCCTTTGAAAAGCAGTCAATGTCCCTACAAAATTGAATATTACAGTGCCTAAATTCCATCCGAGGCCATGTCGTATCAACCTGACGGAGATGCCGGCACGGGGTAAGTGCCTAACTCGTTCCGACTAAGACGCCTGATAAACGACCTCCTATGGGACCGTCATCATTACGAGATTCCGGGAGCCTGGACTCAACCTCCTACTCTATCCTTGGTCCCTGGCTGTCATCACCTTGCCTTCATAACTCTATATACCGGGAGGATAATATCTCTGGGTACCTAAGGGGTCAGAGCGACCCCATCCAAACATCGGCAACGGTGGCCGCTCCTGCCGTCAACCCTGGGCACTACTTCCCGGACTTGGACTACTTTGGCAAGGATATCAAGACTAGCGGTACTCTATGTCAATAATCAGGAAAACACAAGCCAGAATGAATGGACTCTCAATCAACATATACTCCGACTTATATATGTTTATCTCAATATTAACATATCTCAAGATTTCAAGTTTTCAAGCTGTTTTTCGCATTGTAAAACCATACTGGGTGGAGGTCTGTACCGGGGGTACATCTCGCCCGGCCAGTGCCTTCTACAAGGCACGTGAACTAGTGCACTACAAGACACTTTGGTATTTAACTGCTCTATTTGCACCCTCTAGCGGGATGAACTCTAATTAGTGAATTAAAAAAAAATATTTTTGCTGATGGCAAACCTTAGGTTTTGAGTATTATTTTGTTTATGTATCAGAATTGTCAACACTTAAGCTGGTTCCTTATTCAATGGTAATCAACCTATCAGAAACTTGTAAATATTTTCTCTCGCCAATTAAAATTGAATGGGTGCAGCAAGGAGATACAAGTGATAGCGGTAATATTCTGAGCTCTAGTGATGGGTGGTATAACTACAAGTAGCATGCTTTATATGAGTGTTAAGATGTTTAAATGCCTTTTTCTCTGAATGACCAAAATGCTACTTATACCGTTATGGTTTTCATCCATTCAATTGTGGGTGTGTCCTGTCATCCAGCCTATCAGTGAGGTGTACTGGAACCTTTCCTTCAGAAGTGCTAAGCTTTAAGGCCGTGATGTCTGAATTACTCCAGTGTGAAGAGAGTGTATTGACGTGAACCAGGAGGCAGGGGCGCGGGCCCAGCAACTCAAGTAATGGCAGAATTCTCATAGCTGCTGCGCATAGTTTGAGAGGAACGTTTCAACCTCTTAAATGTCTAAATTTGGTGGTTTAAATGTCTGAGGACTCCCTACTGGGAACTTGCAGTGTAAGGGATCAAGGATTAATTACCGTCTGTCGGTTCCCATGGGGTGACAATATCTCTAAATATCTTTAACACTTCTCGCTGTAGAAGAGGCCTAGCCTCTGTAAGCCCACTTACGGCTTTAATTGCAAGTGTTTCCCCTCCAAGCCTTTTGGTTTGTGGCCAGGCAAGGCAATCATTCCCCTGTTTATTCGGTAAATGTTTCTGATGTGTAGTTCCCTTCAGGAACAGTAAGTTATAAACTATTTGAGCAATAGAAAAGCCCACAACGGGGCTACGTGATGAGGACAACCGATGGATTAAGTGCGCCATAAGAAATTGATGCCTCTGCGAGGTTGGACTGCAGTACCTTTTGAAGCTCAGACTTGTATGTTGTATAAATGATCGGAGCAAACATGCTCTTTGTAGAATATTGTTCCTGTCAAGAGCATTAACACCCTTTCCTATGTCAATCAACCAAGCTATTAACAATCGTAAACTTTGTACTTCATTTTCAGACTTCTAAGTCCTTTTTCTTTTTCTTGATAGAGATTACGAGACCATTAATACTGTTGTTATTCATTCAGATTTTCTATTTATCAATTTTTAACTTAGAGAAAAAGGGATACAAATAAAAGTTCAAAATGTGTGGTGTTAAGTTGTCCACTCATTGAAACCTGACACTTCTCATCCCACGGCAACCCACGACATAAACTTAAAAGTAATTAAAATAATAACAGTAATAATATTAATAATAATAATAATTATGTCATTTAATGTGTGGAAGAGATAGTTGCAAGTGTAGTGTATTTTAAGTAGTAAGATGGTAGTAAAAGTACAACTGTAAAATGTAAGAGCCTGTTGCAAGATCAATGAGTAAACAATGACTACTAACTACTTCAAAACGTTAGATACACATAATTTGTATTATCATCTGATGAATTTGCAAAGGAAATATTTAAACACTACGGTATTCTGCATTGTATACGAATATTGAATTAAATACTGTAAATAAGATTGTTTTAAAATAGCATGTCTCTTAGCGTTATCCGAGAAACAGCATGGAGAGGTCCCCATACGTTGCTTACAATGTAAAGTGCTTGTTGCGGATTTGTGATGATAACGGCAGGCTCACTTGCCTGTTGCCATTCACAATCGAGTTGGGAAGTTTACATTATAATTGCAGGCCCCATTGCCTACTGCGCGGTCACAATCGATTTGGGGAGTTTCCGTTACAATGACAGCCCCCTTTTTCTACTTCCAGACATATTACAAATTGAGGAGTTATTATTATAATGGCAGGAAACTTCCCTACAACCAGTCAAAATTGAGTTGTGTAGTTATCATTATAATGACAGGCCCCTTTTCCAACTGCCAGCCAGCTTACTGCCAGTCACACCAAGTTGGTGAGTTTCCATCAAAATACCAGGCCAGTATGCCTAATGACAGTCACATTTTTGATGGGTACTTCTGTTTATAACTGCGGGAACGCTTGCCTACAGCCAAACACAATGGGGTAAGTGGAGTTTTGAACAAAACTGCATGCTCCCTTGCCTTCTGCAAGTTAAGTCGAGAAGTGAATTATTCATTACAATGGTAGGCCTGCCTTATTAATGCCAGTTACACAGGAATTGGAGAAGGACCCCATTCCTACTGTCAGTCAAAGTCGGTGTGGGGAGTACTGATTGCAATAGCAGACGCCGGATTTTGCGGCTTAAATTGCTGGTCTTATGATATCTCATCGATTCATGGGTCAGATTGAGTGAGAAACGTGGAATAGGGTAAAATTTGCGTAAGATTTTCTCACATTGCATTTCTTTTCGGATAATTGACAGCTACATACATAGCATTTGGCTCACATATGGCTACTGGGTGGACCAATTTTCGTGCAGAGATTCATGATTCTATCTTTCCTATAAGTGATGGAAGGTATGAATCATGTATGTGAAAAGTCCAAATTTACTTAATAGAGAAAAATCAAACGTAAAAGGGATGGAAATACGACAAAAAGTCGTAAGACCAAGGTTGTAGATCACTCCAAATTGAACGGATATTGTGCCATTCGTTATGTGATAATACTTCCCGAAGGTCTGCACTATCATTAAAATTGCCTCCATATTTCGATATTCTTCGGGGTAAAAAGGGCAAAATTTATAGATCTTGGAAGTTTTCCGTCCGTTACAGGCTAAAACGTATAATTTTGCCAAATTTCAATATCCTTCTTCGACTGGCAGATTATGCCGCAATCTGGGTTTTCGGTGAAGAGTGTAAAAATTAGGACTTTCAATAAACTAAACCAAAAAATATGCAGATGGTCATTATTACCCCTTAAACGTGTAGCTGTACGAAAATTTCGCCAAAATAGTCAATGTACAGGCACACAGTCGTTACGATTTTATTTACATAGATAGATAAGGAACCTGCTCCACGTACAACACCTTTTGGGCTATATCCGCTGGACTTAACCTGCAAAAGTAACCATTCATGATATCTCCCTTATTAATCCTCCTGTCGAAAAAATGCACATGAAAAAAAGTTTTAGAGATGGAATTCCATCACGTTTGGTCGATTTCCAGTCAGGTTGGTCTTGTACTGTATATATTGTGTAAGAGTAAAATAACCATTTCGGTTCCCTATAAACCGCCAGTCCATTCCGGGAACATGAAATTTTATTGATGATTAACACCTGCCGTTGGACAGGTGGATGTTAATGTAAAGTTTGACTCAAATATCTTCAGTAGTTTTCAAGTTGTAAAAAATACGCTTTACACTCACCCGCTCTTGAGTTAAGTCCGGTGGGACTTGTACCGGAGAACGGTCCGTTAATGACATCTCCCTTATTAATCCTCGTATTGAAATGATGCACATGAGGAAAAAGGCTTAGAAATTAATTTCCATTAAATTTACATTAAGTTTGGTTGTGTATATTTTGAGTGAATGCAAAATCACGGTTTCTGTTTCGTATAATCCCCCAGTCAATTCAGGGATTTAGAAACAATATTTACCCTAAAGCTTACCAAAGGACAGATGGATTCTAAATATCAAGTTTGGTGGAAATATATCCAGTAGTTTCCAAGTTACAGACAGTAAAAGAAAAAAACAGACAGACACCAAAACTGAATATATGCAGATGGTCATTATTACACCTGAAACGGATAACTGTACGGAAATTTCGCCAAAATTGTCAATGTACAGACACACTCTAGAAGTGCAGACCTTTATTTCGATAGTTACTGCACTGAAACTGTACGACGTATCTACAAACGGACTTTACCATCATACGCCACTTTCAGTGCTCTACATGGTTGGTCCTGTGACATCTTCTCGTATCTCCTATATTTATGGGTTGGATTGAGTTAGAGTCATTGAGTGGGGTGAAATTTTGTAAAGTTTTCACATACTATATATTTTTGATAGTCATGTGACAGCAAGAATCATAAAATTTGGCTATAACATGGCCAAGTGTCATGTCAATGTGCGTGCCGAATGTCATGATTCTACCTTTCCTGTAAGTGTGCCAAATGATAACATATACGTGTTAAAGTACAAAATCAACTTGAAATCGAGAAATACAGCTGTATTTAACGTATTAGGGATAGAAATACGACGAAAAGTCATAGGACAAAAGTTGCAGATCTCTCCAAAATGAAACGCCATTTGCTTTCTGATTTGTGATACGACTTACTGATTAGCCACCAATAACCTCGAAACGAAGGTCTGCACCGTCGTTAAAATTGCATCCATATTTCGGAATTTTCCTGGGCCAAAAGTTATACATTTGCATAGCTTAGAATATTTCCTCAAAGAAAAGAGTGTCCAGCATTCGGGATTAGCACTCGCATACATACGTGGTAATTAAGGAAGAAAATAATACAGTTTAGTAAGTTGAAATGGACATCCGGATGACGACAAATATGTAAATACCAAGTGAATGTATTGGAAAATCAAATGCTCCTCAATAAATTATGCCGGTGTGAGTTATGTATATAAGAAAGCGGTAATCGGAGAGAAATTTAGGCGAAGGGATTCTTAGGTTATCAGATAAGAAGATGAATATTTGTGTTATTACTTAAGCTATTCGAGGACGGTTATAACCTCCAATGATATTCCACCAATAACCCGCAGAATGGCCGATTGACGACTCTCTTGCTTTCTACCCAAGGAACAACCACGAATTTAAAGGAATCATGAGGAAAATGGCAATATGTTACTTCCCTGCTGGCAAGCAGTCAGAGACGTTGCCATGGTAACCCATGTATTCGTTGTCGGTCTGTCGGTCACTCAATACAGAGCGTGGTATCGGCAGAAAATAGTAAATTTCTCCGTCATTTGAAGAGTAAGGTAAATTATGAACATAACGAAAGTTGTTTATAATGAAGAGACCTTTCACATACGGTCCACAGAGTTTACAGAAAATCAATAGTGTAAGAGAAAATCGAGGAAAACCGTTGTGGTTTTCCTATAAAACCCCCCGTCTTTTCAAAGATTTTAAAATGATATGCATATCGAAACCTTCCTCGGGATGAGTAGGCCTATACTCTAAATATGAAGTTTGGTTGAGATCTATCCAGCCGTTTCGACGTAATTATGGAACAGACAAACAGACAAACAAACAAACAAACAGACACGAAATGTAAAAACCACCGATTCGGTCTTGAGTTGACCTAAAACGGATAAATATTTGAAAATTTGGTAGAAAAAAAGGAATTACAGACAGTGGACCCCCTATAACTTTCTTTATAAGATTTCTTCCGTGTTATGCCAACAGCTCTCTTTGTTGATGCACCATCAATAACTACTCATTATTATTATTAACATTATTTTTACTATTGCAGACATTAAAATAAGAGCAGATAACACTTCAAGAATCCACATATTATGTATCGGGAGAAGCAATCGCACTGAACGCCCACACAACCCACTGTCACCTCGCATTGAATTATGTGACATTACGAGAAAATGGCCAGTACAGTCACGTCATGGCATGAAATGAAATATTGAACGTCACATTCCTGTAATATATGACTCTACTTTCCTTTTTCTCCGATAATCGTAAAATTAAACAATAGGAAGTAAATCAAATGCAATATTATCATGTACTTTCCTTTATCTTTCAGCCCAGTAACTACATTGTCATGTCGATATTCACACACCTTCAGGTATATATTCATCAAGGCAAGCACTGGCCATTGTCAGAATACGCCCTACGTCAATATGAAGATCATCTGGGTCCTACTTCTCGTGCTGGTAAGTTCTTTGCTTTCAAATACTTGTATTCTTTTCATAACTTTCTTCTGCATTCATAGTACAAGCAATTCGACCGAGTCGATAATTCTCATTGTTGCACGAATATCTCTAACAAGTACTGTCTCATGCCGGAAAAAGTTGTGTGTCCAAACGCAAGTACCACTGAAGTGCCACCTGTCGATACAATCGTGTACTTTATTTACTTCCTACTTATGACTCTGACAGTATGAAAGCTTTTGAAGCAGGCTGGTCTTGAATACGACTTCACACTGGTGTTGTTATTAGGTGAGGAAAGCAATGGCAAAATCTCCTCCGCCGGTTTTGTGTAATTCCTATACCCGCATATCATTCGGTGGTGCTGCCAGGCTAATTATCTCCCAGAAACAGAACCAGAAACGTTCTCAAGAAATGAAAGTAAATCTCTCTTCTGAAGGTAATTTACTACCTCAATGACGGAGAGCGAAGATAACTAAAGCCGCATCCAGCAGCAAAGAGCCAGGGAATGTACAGAGAAACCACACTCCTCTTATAATGAACAACAATTCAGTTAGACAAATTTCGCTTATCGAAATTCAAATTGGCTACAGTCGAACTGCACTTTTCCATACCTAGATGAGTGCAAGCCCAGAACACTTTTAATCCTAATTTTCTTCTCACTTTCTATAACTTGAAGTGCAGTAACATTGTAGTTACAACCACTAAGCTGTCTGTACTGACCAAACCTTCTTACCAGATTGTCACTCTGAAACTTCCCTAACAGTAAATAATTTGGTTTCACAGTTTCAAATGAAAATTGGATAAGAGGACAGTTGTGGTATGTACCAAAACTCTTGAAGTGTCAGTTGTTAAGTGACCATGAACCAAATTTAAATCATCCCAACTGCTTACCCACTCACAGAAATGTTGAAGAAATTGAATGCGGTCATCATCTAGTTTAGTAAAAGGCATTTGATTGTGGTCCCTCTTGCAAATTCCTTTACTTACACTTTTGACGTTTACAATACGCCACCACTTACTAATAATTTCTAAAAAAATTGCAGTGGCATTAGAATCTAGTTGACTGGTTTTTAAAGCAGCTATGGTGGTGTCATGGGACAGATTATCAACAAGTAACACTTTCTGCCTATCAAGATTGTTGGGATACGCCGTTTTATAATTAAGTTTAAAAGCTGTAGCAATCAAGTTGGATGCATGACTGTGGTACACATAAAGGTTCCTTAAATTATTAAAGCACGCCTTACGGATAATATGATCTACTTCAAAATCAGGGAAAATAAAAGTTTTGTCTCTGTCTTTCTGATTCAGCCAGTTATTCCTGATGTTCTTAAATATATGTACAGGATAAAACATGAGAAATATCTGTAAATTCTTGTGTTGGGGATTTGGTTCACAATATGGACTTTCACTTCCTAACAATGAACACATACTGCTAAACATATTCTTATTTATCCTATTGTTGTCACATATTATGCACATAACAATTGAGTCGTCTGCGCGAACAAACATCTATGTTACATTTTTGTGGAATTTGAGAGATTCACGGAACAAACATCTATGATGTGTCCTGGATATGTATTTGCAGGTAGATTGAGCATATCTCAACAGATGGCTGTAGTATTCCGGAAATTGTGAAGAGAAATGCACTTGAAAAGTAATGGAACAAAAGTCTATATTACATCGTTTCCCGCGCGAGCGCTCGACAATGTCACGAATTGAATGCAATGTAAAAAACACATTCCAGTCCGGAGATTCTTCTGGTTTGTTCAGTCTTATATTACTGAGTGTATTTAGTTACTCATCGAAACCATAATCATGCAATCAGACGATAGTAGTGGTCGTAATATACTGTTGTCCCGAAGCAGTATATACAAGTTGACGAAAAACAGATGCAGGAAAAGGAAACGTGAGCCTAGTGAGTGGAAAGATGTACGCACCAAATCATTATAATTAGAATAAAACTTTAAAATAACACTATTCTCCTCTGCTTGCATACATTATGTACGAATGAGTGAGCGCGTGCACTTATAACATGTTGATTTACGGAATAAAAGTCTATGTTACATTCTCTCGCGTAGCCATGTCCCGCGATCAACAATTATCTTTATTGCCGTTTTTCTCAATATTTAGGGAATGTGACATAGACGTTTTTTCGCGCATACGACTCAATTAGTCCTGTATTCTGAACAAGTGTCAGAGCATTCATTGTCAGGTTAAATAAAATATCTCCGGACAGTGCTTTCACTGGGGTGAGAGAGATGACTTCTTTAAAGGATCCAAATGCAGAATGCACCATGAAAGCTTGTATTGTTCTTGCTTCTTGTAAAGGGCTATTCTTGGCTTGACCAATGAGTACTCCGTTCTTGTACTCAAGAGAGGGATTCACATAAATTTCATCAAGACTTAAAACTACATATTTTTTAATGTCTGATAAATTCCTTGTCACTCGGTAAAGAAAGTTTCTGTTTTCCCATTCCGAATTAGGTGACACTTGTAAATTTGCTGCTAATTTTTCAAGGTACTTAGGGTGTGGTAGTATCAGTGTACCACTCTCACGCAAAGAACAATAAGCAGCATGAGACTGACAGTTCAACAACCAATGTACTTTTTGAGTAACTCTTTTTCCTTTTAGTACAAAGTTCGAATTGTTCCCTTAAGAAAACAAGGTTAGATGAGAAGTCTGTGCTTTCACTGCTAACCTCACAAAACTCTATGAGCTTGTCAAGCATTTTAAGTACATTATTTTGTACACATTCAACACTAACACTACTGGCAGTGGCTCCTGTATAATTTAATAAATATTCATTTAGCTGAGACCACTTGGAGATTTTACCATCAGCTAAACATTTAATGTCTTTGACTGACACCTGATAACTATTAACATATACAGTCACATGCATATCCTGGTGAATTTTTAGTAAATTACTTACATTTGGCAAATCATCCAGATTTAACCTGTATATGCAAAGAAATTCATTACAGATACTGATCTGCCATACTGACATGTCAATTTTGGTATGAAGAAGGGATCTTAAATGATTAAAGTCAGCTATTAAGTTATCTTGAAGCTTTGATTCCTCCAAATCTGTTTTCCTCTTGTTTTCCCTACTCTTAATTTCCAGTCTCCAATCTTCAGGATATTTTCTTTTTACACTCTTTGATGACAAATATTTGGGCTAATTTGGGAAAATAGTTGGACATGCATTAGGAAGAAGTTCATTAGGTTTAGGTGGTTGTACAGTTATATTGCCTTTACTATCACAAAACGTTTCCCCTTTTGAAAAACTATCATCTGTGAAATGTTTTATAGACACGACTGAATCCTTCCCAGGTTCCCAATTATCATGCTTAACTTGACGAATCCATTTTTGTTTTAATTCCTCATCAGAAGGAAACCTAAATGAGGTAACATAACCATCCTTTTTGATGTCATAGTTGCTACGACACATTTTCTGGGCATCTGCAAATACACGAAACGTGTTATTAATAACCCAAATTCGGGCATGCCTTCACGTATTTCGATAATAGGTTCTACGCATGTCACTCAGTCACCTACCTTGTTACATATACTCGAACATATCCATGAAAAATACAAATAAACACAACACGAAGTTCACTACACATCAACATACACAGATAGCTCCCGCGCTTTCGCCTCCGCCTCCGCTGGACGTTGCCAAACTTACATGACTCCGGCTTGTAAAATGTAGACGGCTCTGGTTATCGCTGGAACCAAACTAATGTCTACCGCGGAACGAGAAAATTGTTTCACTTCATAAAATAGATAAAGAAATTGCTGAGGAAGGCAATGACGGCTGAGAGGCGAGAATGCGCTGGCTGTGATCGAGAGGCAAAATTCAGAACGGGAAGCAAAAGAGACACAATTCCAAGCTGACCGAACGGCGAATAGTTCGAACTTGAAACGCAGCCGTTCTTTTATGTATAACTATCCACACCTTGATTCATAATTACTCTCTGATTGGTTTGAATTCATTGCTATTACTCTTCCTTGTACTTATCAGTGTCTCGTGGCGGAGATACATTTTACTCCCTTTTTAAACATTGTTATTCCTTGTTTTAATTTCGCCACATTTCAAAAAACAAAATGGCGTCAATCTTTTCCCGAACGCGTTTCTCCGTTATAATAATTAGTGGATCGCTCTGATGAGTTGTGTGAGCCTTTCTTTATCATGTTATGGGAGCCGCTCGACTTTATACTTAGTATAACTTTGTCCTTACATTGCGCTCTTTCTGTTTCTCCAGTTTTCTTTCTCTCTTGTTTAATTCCACTTTGGTGCACGATCTATGTTATTGTGCCCTTCAACCTCAGTTATTGACAGAAAGAACAGAGCGATCAACGCCTCCCATCTTTGACGCATAGCCAAAATACGTTTGGTGTATGTGTCGTCTTCACCATCATTTCATCCTCATCACGACGCGCGTCAAGTCAAAAGACCCGCATTTGGCGAGCCGAACTCCCGGCACTAAAAGCCATACGCAATTTCCATTTCAGTGAGTCGGTTTGGAAAGTACGCATTTCCCAGTGATTACAGTCCCAAAGGAGGCAGTTTATATGGACTTCAGGCCGGAGCAAGACGGGCCCATACCCTACGCCGGCAACTCTCGCAGGTTGATATGACGTGACTCGGATGAATGTAGGGCACTGTAACGTTGAATTTTGGGGCAACAGTAAGTGCTTCTCAGATGGTGCTCCATTATGGTGTAGGTGAGTTTGGCGACTGTTGAGGAGGAGCACACGGAGTTTCTGACTCAGGGTTGGAGGGAGGGGCCTAAGAAGGGAAGGTTTTTACAACAGAATTTTAACAACAAACCTAGGTTAACTTAGAATGTAACTAAGAATGTACTTAACTTTTGATTTTAAAAAAAGGAGAAGATGGATTCCTTCACGTTACTTCATGTGACACTTAAACTCATAAATAACCTAAGAAAAGAAATATCATTAATTCAGCAACTTAATCACTTGGTGGCATATAATGAAAAATCTAAAGGTCTTCACGCAGGATTGACTTGAGGTAGGTGAACACAAAAAGTCCTTTAGGTCTCCGGATTATTCACGAAAAGGGTAAAAGGAGTGAGATAGGCCAGGAAATCAAATGAAATATGGGGGCAAACTTGCCTGCGGGAACGAAATGATCTCCGGCTTTTAAATTCGTGGTTTTTCGTCCACGTTCATACTCTCTTACGATATGCCTTAAAATCGCTTCTGGCTTTTCTCCGTAGATTCCGAATATTCTGTCTCTGCTCATTTATAGGCTACAAGTTGGAGACGGTAGTGTTTGAGACACACGTAAACATAAGAGAAAACATGCGCCGAGTTAACCAATGTTAGGACGTGTCACAACGGGAATTATCTTCGTGGTGAAAAGCAATAACAGAGGAACGAAGATTTAGGTTAACCCGCTCAGTAAGAGATGGTTGTGGATTATATGCTGACGTAGTGACATCTAAAGTGGATAGAGCAAACAGATCTTACGAAATAAGTTAAAAGTGAACGCCTTAGCGTTATCTGAAACAACATAATTGGCATGGTCCAAAAGCTACAAGTATAGCAATGAGACAAGAAATAGTAGTTTGTGCAGTGGCAAGTCTGAATGAAAACAGCCATGAGAATCGTGTAAAACCATCCACCTACACACACGAGAATAAAATTTTTCCCGTTCCCTTCAAATCGTGGGAAAGATCCGACATAAGCAATATACTATCGCACCATAGGGCGAGAGGTTTGGTTTGATGACTTTTTTTTTACTTTGGTAGACAACGTGGGTTTTGTTAATGAAATAAGTTTTGCAGGCTTTAAACAAATCCTTAGTTTCGCTGTCCATACTCTTCCAGATAAACAATTATTCTCCTATATTCTTTCTAGTTTTAAAGATGCTCAGATGTCCCCCTAAAGGTGTTTCATGGTAAAATTTGAAAATCGCAGATACTAGATCTGCTGGAACCACTTTTCTTATCTTTTAATAGTGCCTTGAGGGGCAACACAGAACCCGATTCCTCAAAACACAGCGGACGACATATTCAAAGAAGAAAAGGTTTCCAAAATGATAGCCAACACCGGATCTATTTAGCTACCGTATGACATCAGTCAGGATCACACTTATACCAGAAGGTGCGGAAAGGAAAGGCGTACTTCATTCCTCCGAGTCAACAGAAGTAGGATCATTGGAAAATATTCGGCTTAATGCTTCTGTGACCATATTCGCAGATCACCGAATGTATCACATCAACCTAAGAAGCTGATATGCCCGGTACGACGAGCACAAGCTTAGGGCCTGATAGCCGGTCTCTAATTCAAATATAACGTACTAAAAGTAAAGAGCACAAGCAGTCCTTCTAACTCGCATATAGAATATTTGATCCCTTGAGGTGACAAGGTACGATGGGTCGCCTTCCGAGTTCAGATTCCTTAAGAAGAACGGCAGCGTCGGTCTTGGTAGAGAAATCTGGAATAAACAAGACAAGGGCGTTGTAGAAGACTAGTATGTGATCTTCGAAAGCGACCTGTTGAGAGGGGACCCATTCGAACTTGACACATTTCCTGCGAAGAAGATTCGGTGGTGCCACCCGATTAACGTAGTTAGGGATGATTTTACTAAAGAAATGTACTATGCCGATGAATATGGCTGCCCCTTCAACATCTTTGGGAGGGTTGAAATTACAGATGACTTGCGTTGTGTAATGATCAGGGGCGATTTCTCCGAGCATGCTACGCTTGCTGCGCAAGCGCAATATTTTTCTAAAGCAGGCGAGTTAAAAAAATTACAATATATACCGTATCTGTAATAGATCTGCATTATACAAATCGCATGTTGCATTTATCTTGGCGAGTCCAGCGAGGCTTGCTCGTATCTTAGGAGCTTCAGCGGAGCTGTCGACACAGCGAGAAATGTATGCGCGCGCAGGTTTCTTCTCTCCAAGGCCGGTTGCAAGCTGTTACGTTTGTAATGTGTAGTTGGAAGCTCTGGTCTGAGAGCTACAAATCTGGTGTGTTGTGTCAGTGAGTAGTGTACTGTAAGTTCCTGATCATCTATTCTGAATGATTTGACGTGCTGCAATGGGTTCCGAACCGTGCATTATTGACAGCTTGTTATCAAATCTATTTTCTCGGAGGACTATCGAAGAGAAAACAGACATTATTAAGAATGTTAGGCCCTGTCCGGCGCTGCCAGATTTAAAGACACAGCACAGGGAGAAAAACAGAGAATATGTACGTTCGTTCTCTGTATCTCAGCTATGTTGTCCATTGAAAAAGGATTGCTTACAAAAATTAGATTACAGTCCTCTTTCTATGATGAAGTTATTGATGGTTTTGTAAAGAGAATCCGCAGAGTAGAGTTTGTTTTCAAGTAGGAAGATCTAATAAATAGTTGCAGTTTTTCTGTGTACATAGTTTGACGTTTACTTCTTTAAATTATATAATCACTGGCTTGTCATGATTTGTTAATAATTATAAAATTTGTCTGATTGTTATTCTTTTGGCCATTCTTGAAGGTGTGACGTAACCAGTTTGAATGCATGATTAAAATGTTCATGTGATTTAGCGATTTTTGGGTTTATAAATTTTATTCATTCAGAACTATGCATGTCCCACCCCACCAACTTTCACGAATGGAAGAGCAAGCCTGACTTTCATGACCAGCATTCGCCCCTGGTAATGATCTACTTACACCCCAACAGGTGACACAGCAAAATATACTTTTGACAGCTTGACCTTCAAACCTGCTTTATGAAAGCGTTTTAGTTCCTCCCCCAGATGAGTTGGATATTCTTCGAAGGTCTCAGCATCATCTAAATATCGTTAAAGATATTCAAACTTAATATCAGGGAAGACCTTATCTAGCAGCCTACTCAGAACAGCTTCGCCCGTGGAGAGCATTAAAGACCCCGGGGTATCTCTGGAACGCAGAGAGGTGAAAGGAGGTGTGGGCTTGAATGGGTCTAACTACAATATCAGGAACGCATTTAATACTTTAAGAAAGGGTTATATTTCTTTTCAGAGCTCAAACTTAACAAAACTCTTCACTCAGAGAAGGGAAACCAATGCATCAGGTACAATGACAATTTTGATACCAGAATAGAAAAGCCCAGAATTGGAAATTTAACAGTTTTGGGGTTCAAATATACAAGTTTGCATTGTCGCCAAATTAGCGTTTAATTACACACAATATTCCAAAGCATATTGCTCCAACCGATTCAATTTACAGCCTTGCAAAAGCACCGCTTCATAGAAACAGAGACAGTTACAAAATCGTAGTCACCTCACGATAAATTGAAGGAGAACTCAAGAGTGTAATGCACTCTCTATCCTCGATTTACAGTTTAAATCTTTATTAAATTTTACATGAGAAGAAGTATTTTACATTCCTAGGAAGGGGATGGTTAGACAGTTCCCCTCTGGTAAGTCTGCGGAGATAGTTACAGAGATAGGAAACTGGTGGCCAATTACCTGGGCTGATGTTCTGCCTGCCGCTCCCTGTCCTAGTTAACACACACACTCCGAGCCTCGTCGATCAATATGACAAGGTAACTTGGAAATGTCGAGGCTTATATACCCTAGAGGAGGGTTCGAGAAGGCTCCAGAATAAATCCGGACACACCCTCTTATTTTATTTGATAAACCAAAAACCTGCAATATCCCTGTGATTGGCTGAAAAGTAATTTCAGAAAATTTGTTATTGGCCAGATTTAAAGCTGGCGCGATGATAAGGAAGTGTTGAAAACCTTGAAGTACCAAAATAATGAAAGCCAATTCTGGTGAGAAAGCCTATGGGAAACGACTCAGCCGGTCAGCTGTTGTTACTAGAGGTTGAACGTGGAGGAGTACTACTTTGTAATTTACAGGTGTGTACATGATCCACATAATTTTTGAAACAGCCTGAAGGAGACGAAGGTTCATTTGTTTTCAATAGAGGACACTTGTTTCTTATGTGATCGGCCCACACTCACAGCATTTGCGGGGAATGAAAGTTTGACGAGGAGGTGACCGAGATTAGAAGAAGGTGGTGGGTCGTGAGCGACTCCCAGAGCATCGGCATATTTTACTCCTTCCGCAGACACGCACATGGCCTCAAGTTCCCTAAACGTTTGCGGACGGGAAGCAAAACACAAATATGATCTATAGAGGACGAAATCCCTTCAAAGATAGTTTGTACACTTCGACTTTCATAATAGTGCATGCAGTCAGCCTTTGCACTCGGAAATAATATTCTTGAATTTGAGGTGGCAGGGCTCTCGTAGGGATAAAGTTACAGATGTTAATTTACAGAGAAGAGAGCTGAGTTGCAAGAACCAAATTTACAAGATCACTATTTCCTCTTATCCTTTACACAATATGGGAGATTGCGCATCGTCCAACCTCACAGAGGCATCAGTTTTTAAATAGAAACTTCCACCCTATCGGTTGCTCTTAATTAAAGAACTCACACAAGGTAGCCCCTACGACAGCTTGTCTATTGCTTAACAGTTGATAACTTTCTGTCCCCCAAGCCAGTTCACATCATTTACACCAGACTCAATTCTACACCCCAAAATGGATTTACAGGAGCATGAGAGCCCATACCGAATGGCCTGGTTATAACCGGCAATAACAAAGTGAAAGAGGCAGAAAACCTGCATTCCTTCTAGAAATACTCAAACCCTAAGTGGGCCTATGGCCCAATGATACAGAGGCTAAGCCTATTCTACAGCGGTGTGACTAAATGAGAACATTAAATTTCAAAAGAGTGTTAAGAATTTGAACGGTTTAGAAACTTTCGTCACCCCAAGCCAAGTTGCAAGGGAACCAACAGAGGGCCACCACTCGTTGTTCCCGTACAGTACATATTTCCCCGTAGGGAACAGGACAGAGGGTCACCACTCGTTGTTCCCTTACAGTACATATTTCCCAGTAGGGAACAGGGCAGAGGGTCACCACTCGTTGTTCCCTTACAATACATATTTCCCAGTAGGGAACAGCACAGAATGTCACCACTCGTTGTTCCCTTACAGTACATATTTCCCAGTAGGGAACAGGACAGAGAGTCACCACTCGTTGTTCCCTTACAGTACATATCTCCCGGTAGGGAACAGGATAGAGTCCTCAGACTGGCTGAACATTCTACATTTAAGCCATCAAATACATGAAATAAAAGACGTAAACATTCCTCTCAAGATATCTACAGGAGCTATCACATGTTTTTAAAAAAATCTGCCATTACGTTGCTTTACCGTGTCATCCGAATACCGCCCGCTGACACCGCCTACGTTAGGACACGCGGCACTCAATTGACTGGAGCTATGAAGAAGACAAAACTTCCCTGATGCGCCTAGGATTTATAGTACTTTTGAGGGTAAGATTCGAGAACTCTTTAATTATAGGCTGAATTCTTGTACCCCCCCCCCCCCGACTTTAATTGGCTAGAGAAAATATTTACAAAATTCTGATGGGTTGATTGCTATTGGGGAAGAAACCAAGAGAAGTATTGATAATTTTGATACATGAACAAAGCAATCTTTAAAGGTAAGGTCAGTCAATGGTAGAAATCAATTTTCCCTTAACAATTTGTTACGGAGTTATCCGTGCTAGTTAGAGGTGAAAGAAGGTGCGGGCGAGTATAAGTCTCAACTTACGAAATTAAAGTTAATTTAAAACTTTAACAAAGGTTATATTTTTTTTTCAAAATCAACAAATGACAACAAATAACAAAGATGTAACAGGTACCATGTAGCAGGTTAACAATTTCAGAATTTACAGAGCCCCCAAGATTAATTTCTGAGCTCTCAGCTCACCACCACAATAGTTACAGGGCACAAAACCCCTAAGTACAAGGAGCACTTGCTCCTAATTGCCAAGTTAAGAGGATAAGAGCAGACCCGCTCTCAATTTTACCAGCCTATCAAAGGCTACAACAACCTTCATTCCTAACTGCCCTTAAGGCACACATACAGTGAAACGGGGGTATCTTGTACCCAACCTACAGGGCCTTCACATGAAGAAAGCAAACACTAGGTTAATTAAATGGCCCAACAAACCAACTTGACTGGAGGCGTAGCTTGCACTCCTACATGAAACTTCTTAAAACCTAGGTGGCACTCGGCCAGTTATACAGGGGCTAATCCCATACTATGGAGGTGACACGATAAGAAAACTTTATTACATTACGAAGAGAAGAAAAACGGTTATGAAAACGTAGTCACCTCAAAACCATATGCGTGGGAGCTCGAGAGGGTTAGGCACTCTCTATCCCAATTTGTAGTCAAAGAGACGACATTTTACCAAATGTCTATTACATTTTAAAGATCGGTTACATGAGAAAAGCTTCGAACCTGACCCGAGGGTTAAACTGCTGAGCTAGCAAGAAATAAAGTTATTAAACGGCCATTACCTTGTGGATGAACTGCTGCCCGAAGAAAAAGGCGCTTCCCGCCCCCTGCTATACCGTATATGTTCACACACTGCGAAAGATGTTACTGAAGTGGCCCCGAGACCATAAAATCAGCCGTTTTTATACCCTCGTGGAAAATTCGAGATCTTTCAAGAATGAAAAAGAAACACCCCTTCAACTTTATTGGTAGACAAGGAATTACACATGGAAACCTGAGGAAGAAAGCTATGATTGGAGGAAAATTAATTACAGAAATCACCGATTGGTTAAATTCAAAACTGGCGGAAAGAGAAGGGTTATACTGCCAACCCAACAAATGACTGAAAGAAATTTAACAAAGAACAAACTTATGAATACCAAATTCCGTGAAACCTTTGATTTAATACAGATTTTAAAGTTCAGAATTTCTCCTGTAGGGAGGTTTCAACTGGCGCAATATTTGAATTAGCGGCGTGGAAGTGTACCGCCCGGTACACAATTAACTATCGTTTTCCCGCCAGCGGGGAGTTGGGCAATTAAACAGTTGATAGAGACATCTAACTGTAGATAATCAAACCTTCTTGTACTACATAAGTTCAAGTTAGTATACAGAGAGAACAGAGAGAACTGGCCCCAGAGAGTGTGCCCTGGTACAGTATTAATGGCGAATGCCCTCCGAGCAGGCCTGGTGTAGGTCTTACAGGCGACCTGCATGTCTCTGGGGATGCGAACTCTACTTAGGAAGACAACACAACACCCAGCACTCGATTAACCATTTAAAGTTAAAATCCCGACACGGCAGGGAACCGAACTCGGTACCTGTTTCGCCAAACCAGACTAACCATTTCACCATGGAGATGGACAATTTAGTGTAATGGAATTTAATACAATTTGAGAGGGATATTTTTTGATTGAAGAATGTTCAAACAAGGGAACGTGTTGTACTGTCAGTGGTGGAGATAAGTGGGAGGAGAGCATTGCAGCAATAGCGGGACAACAGTACATTATTCCGTGCAATGATCAATTCCACTTTTACCTTTGGACGCTAAGTCTCCCGGATTAATTAGCATCACAGTGCCGTATCCGTCACGGGACTTAGGCGATCCTAGTTTTGCTGTTGGCTGAACCGAAGTCGCAGGTTTCCCAGCCAAGACGTGCGGGGTCTCCCAGGCCCCTTCTTCCCTCGATCCTCCGTTGTATATTTATTTGGAGGAAGGCGCCTCATGATATGAGATCTTCATGATCTTAGCAGCCGAGCACATTTCTACAGATAGACCCACATTTCAAGTGATGCTAATGGTTACAGTCCAGGACTCGACTCCATACAACAAAATGGAGAGCACACAGCTCCGCGCTATCAGCACTTTGGTCCCAGCGCTCGCTGGCGACGATATTCTCGACCCTTTGTAGCGGACTGCTTCACTACCTGGAGCAGTGACAAGTAGACTAGCAAAGCGATATCTACTGCCACAAGTAACAAGTAGTCCAGCCAGGTAAATTTACTGCTACCCTGCCTCGAGCCGTAATAAGTAGTCCAGCTTCGCGATATCTACTGCTACCCTGCCTCGAGCCGTAATAAGTTATCCAGCTCAGCGATATCTACTGCTACCCTGCCTCGAGCCGTAATAAGTTATCCAGCTCCGCGATATCTACTGCTAGCCTGCCTCGAGCCGTAATAAGTTATCCAGCTCCGCGATATCTACTGCTAGCCTGCCTCGAGCCGTAATAAGTTATCCAGCACCGCGATATCTACTGCTACCCTGGCTCGAGCCGTAATAAGTTATCCAGCTCCGCGATATCTACTGTTACACTGCCTGGAGCCGTAGTAGTCCAGGACGTACGCACGAGTGTGAAGATGAAGGATTGTTTCAAGTGGGTGTCCTTGCTCATCTTAGAAATACAGTGGATTGTGAACTAAGTGCAGGCTTTAATTTTCTATGTCAAAAGTTTCCGATCTTCGTTACAGGTTGACATGCGACGATTCGCATCAACGGAGAACCATGATAAATCTTCTCATGATAGCAGTGAAATGAAGCAGCTGGATTCGGTGACTTCTGTACATTCACCATTACACGGTAAGCCTCATTCACAGTCGGTATGCCTTAACTCAAAGGAGTAGGACCTCATTCTGTGTGGGCGGAATCTCCTCTCTATCCAGGGGCTATCAGCTAGGGAACGTGCTTGTGTCACACTCCTCCATATTCAATATAGTATACTGCGTTCTGATATTCCAGAGGGGATTGGAATTAATTTCAGCGAACGAAGAACAACAGAAACTGTACTGGTCAGAATAATGGAAGTAACAATCCACCAGCGTGTGAGACAGGTGTGTAGTCTGTCTATCTTACAGTTCAAAGTGTATATAGAGCAGGCAATGTGGGATATGAAGAAGTAGTCATTGTTCTGGTGGAAATCAAACAAATCCTAGGGAAGTGCAGTGGAATGTAGTAGATAAAGTCAGGTGAAGTAAGTGATATAAACTAGTAAATGTACTCACTAAGGAAGTGGAGGAATTTCGAGAGCTAGGAAATAACAGACGACACTAGCTGGTCATTTATCGAAGATCAGCATTTGGTAAATTACGCCTTCTTTTAAACGAAACTTTCTAATCATCATAAATATACAATTCAGGGTGTCGTTCGCGAAAGTATTTACCTGAAACATGAGACTCCATGAGATAGAAACATGCTTATCAGAGAAAGAGGGTAGAGCCTTTGAAATGTGGTGTTACAGAAGAATTCTTGAGGTAAGTAACGAAAACTCGTGTACTTGCCTCGAGGTTGTGCAGTTCTTTCCAGCAGCACTCCCAATGCGGGTGAGCATATTGAACTACATACCTGCAGCACTGCCAACATTACATTTCTCGAAATAGTGGGAAAGAATCGTGGGCCCTCTAGCATTGCAAGTAATTGCGCTAACCGTTACACTGTGAAGCTTAAGGTGAGATGCACTATCATAGAACAAACCAAGAGCACTTGACTGGTGGGAGTTATGGGATAAGTATGGACAAGTGTTTAGGCTTATGACGGAGAACAGGGGAAGTTCGGAAAGACAGGTAGGCCTAATATTTTGAGGGGTAGAGAAGTGAGGGCAAAGGGATCAAGGCAAGGGGAATTTTGACGAGTGTATCTATGTGTCGTCGCTGGTAAAACACAGAGGGAAATATCAGAGTGTTACAGGAAGGTGACAGGTAAGAATAAAGAGATACGTAGAGACTAGTACGGGACGCGATCTGATGAAGTGGATGGGGTCGAGGATCTGTTCATTAAGGACTCTATAGTTATGCTCGTGGAGAAAGTACATGGAGGAAAGGGAACCAAGGTAGAGGAATGAGAACGGTAAGAATTTTGTGTGACAGTTTTCCATGTTGGTACGAAGAACGTACGGCAAGCAGGAATAACTACCAACATAGTGTGGGTACTTTACATGAACTAAGGAGTAGATATATGTGAGACTGGGAGTGAGTGTGTATGCATCAATCAGGAGAGAGATACAGAGGACAAGTGACATAATGATGCGGAAATTGTATGAAAGTTTACTGTAGAGATAGAATGTAACCGATAGCAGGGAAAGTATTTATTCGGATTAAAGAATAATTAAAAGGTTAAAGATGAGAAACACGAAGTTCAAGAGATGATAGTTTGGGGGTACAGACTTAGATAGATTGATACAAACGCGGAAACAATGATTTGGGTAACGGCACAGAAAATAATGTGAATGTGTTGATCGGTCAACTGTCAACTCGGAAGGTAATGCAAATGACAGAAATTTAAATTAACCTGTGAGGAAGAGGTGGATGACAAAGTGACGGAATCGAATAGATGAAGGAATATTATTGATGTGATGGTGGCAGAACCAGATGAGTATTTTGAGAAAATGCGGTGAAGGTGTTTCTGTTCAGCAGACGTACATATTACAATAAAAGTGTGAAAATGTAGACGCATGCATGGAAAACAGAGGGATTGTATGGACCTCTTGTAAGAAGGGAATAATTTATTTTCAACTATAAATAACTACAGTTAGGAACATGCATTTTAGTACGAGTTTCCTAATAAATTTTCACTCGGCCCTAGCGAGAACCTTGGTTTTCCACTTTCTCTCTCGCTCTTTTCCCAACAGGTCAAGTATCATTGCATGTAATTTAGTTACTGGCAAATAGTACCACCCTTCGTTTAGATCCTGTGCGGCAGTGAGTCTCTCTGACATTATGGAATACAAAGAACGCAAAGTGTCGCCCACTGACGTCTGGTCTTCTTCAGTCCACCGGAGTGAAAAGGCTTGTGCTACTTCACAACATTGAAGGACTAAAATCTAAGAATGTTTCCTGTTTTTAGCATTCTGAGTCTCCTTAAGAAACACGTTCACTGCTCGGTGAATGCTGGGATGGTACCTAATATTCTGTGTTCCCCGTCCAAGGGACAGTTCATACGGTGTTGGACTGGAAGACCTCGTGGGCTCACTACTGCAGGAGAGGAGGAGCAGGCCACATGTTGTTAGCTGTGTTCCAAACAGAATGCTACACACGTAACTCTCCAAACGTATAATACGGAACTTTCCGGTGAAGTTTTTCAATACACTTCACAACCGGAAACCAGCTTTTTAAAATGTGCATATCCTATCAGTTGCGAACATTTTCTCAGTTCACAACTTGAAAATTTATTCCCCCCTTTTCTTTCAGGTCAGACAGAAAAGAAAACATTCGATATTAATTTTTGTAACTTGTTTACGTGGCATCAGCTGTAACTGAGACAATTTATATCTTGCTGTAAATTCAAGGTTCCTCTCTGTAAAACTGACACCAGCATGTTTTAATATGACCGCTGCTCCTTTGAAACTACAGTAATAAGTATTAATATCTACTATAATAGCCTTCTACTTGTGCAACAGGAACTAAGTAAGGAATCTTCACCTTCAAGAATGATAAAAGAAACCAAATACACCTTTCTTATCATGATGAGGACAACAAGAAATCTTTAATAGAAAGAGTGAACAACATACAATAATCTTGGTACATATTTTGTTAAACATAACAATAATTAGAAGTGGCCCTTTTTTGGTGAACCTGAAATAATTCTTTCTTTATATTATTTACATAGTTTCTGATAGATATTCAGGATCACAATTTATCAGAAATTAAATATTTGGTGCGTGTTTTTCTTCCAGATACCTCGATGTCTGCTACTAAAGCAAAGTCCTGTCCTCGTTCAGGTGAGTAAAAAACTGTTAATTGGTTAAACAGGTTAACTGTGACTTGTGTACGGGAGAGCAAACGAATATTCGTTTATGGCTCACATACATTCGAACCGAAACCATTCATTTCCTCAAGAGACGTTTAGAGATTTTGGCATTCCTAGTCCTGGATATCAATAAACTTAATTCGATGAGAGGAATAAAAGGAGAGAGGTGTAAACACAGACAATATAAAGGTGGCCTGGCATATTACTTAAAATCATCCCCCCACGTAGTAGGGAATTTCACGCACTTTCAAGAGATGGATAAAAAATAAGTAGAATATTAACGGAGACAGTTTCAATTGGTCATTCAGTGACACGACATATAACTAAAGAGTTGTTTAACCTGAATTACTCTTGCCGGATTCTTACACTCCACGACCCTTGAACTTCCCACAGCACAAACGTTTCACAGATAAAGTGCTCACTCTGTAGTTGCAGTATAGATGCTTGCTTGGAGCAGCAGTCTGCAGAACGAGTGCAGTAAACATAATATGATAAACTTGTTGTAAGAGGAGATACGAGAGGACCTTGCGTCTGATCTGAAGGTGGGATCCGGTGAGTGTCACGTGAAAACGACTGTAGGCTTGTATTTCAGAGGTCGTGGATTCGACATCCCTCAGTGCAATTTTCCGTGGCTCCTCAGTTCGGCACGAGACAAATATCTGTGTGTGAGGTTATCTGAGTTTGTCTCATGTTGTATGGAAGGAGAGCAACAAGAACCTAGTCAATAGAACTACTAGGGATCTACACTTCCAAGCGAAATGCAATACATCCACAATTTAGCAAACAGCCTCCATGGTGTGCTCAACTCTGTCTCACTCGTCAGCTGCTAGAGGATCTAAGGGAGGTGCTAACTCCACGTATTTATTTACTAGCACTGTACCCGTTCCTCAAACAGCAGTGGAATACAAGACGTCTCCAAGAATTTGCGGTTCAGTTCAAATACTAATTCCGGTGTTTAAATGATAATTGTGGCAGTTCTGTGAAGTACGACAAACGCGGATAGAACCTCAACAACGGTACAGTAAAACACTGTGACTGAACAATCAAGAAACACGTTGTTATTGATGTCTCCCTTTTTCTCTGCGCTATCAAAAAAATAAATTGACTGCTTTGTTCCATCTGTAATGCGAACGCGATGTGATATGGGCACAGCATTGCACAGGACTGCAACTAAAAATCATATCCGATATTATCCGGTTATAAGGTCAATTTGTACGTGAAAGAATCGAACAAAACCTGCAATTCCTACAACTTGTGTTATATCACATTTTTTCAGTGAACCAAACCTTAACTCAGACAACTCCTTAGACCTCCCGAAAGAGAACTAGACTATGTGATGACCCTAAAGTCACATACAGCCAATAACTGAACCCTAAATGCTTACACACCTGTGACTTATGTCCCGCCGTGTTCCAGCGTTAAGTGTTTCCTTTAACATTATTCTCGTATCATCAGTACTAATGAAGTTAAGAAAGTCTTGTATTCTATTAAATCCAAAGCAAGCCGTGTCGACCTTCATACATAATATTATTGGCGCTATTCTATCCATTCTCACCCATATTTTTAATTACTGTCTCAAAAACGGCACATTACCGACAATTTGGAAGTACGCCAATGTAATTCCACTTCCTAAAAACCCAGGTTCGGCACTCCTATCCGATTACCGTCCCATTTCGATTCTCCCTGCTCTCTCCAAAGCGTTAGAACGGTTGGTACGTGCGCAAATATTGGAATACCTTCAGGCTCACTCTCTTCTTGTCCCGCTGCAATCTGGCTTCAAGAAGGGTCATAGCACAGCCACAGCCTTACTCAAAGTGACTGAGGACATCCGACAAGCAATGGACGAAAGACAAGAGACTATACTCACACTCCTTGACGTCAGCAGTGCTTTTGACACGATAAACATCCAGACATTGCTGATGAAGCTCAAATCGTTCTTCGGTAATGTTGCTTTAAAATTTTTCACCGCATATCTCACAGATCGTATGCAACGTTTTACAGTACAAGATACTGCTTCTCAGTGGCGACTCCAGAAGGCAGGAACCCCCCAAGGTTGTGTTCTTGGTCCCCTTTTGTTTGTCCTCTATATAAATTATATCTCCTCTAAAATAAAGTATAATAGATATCACCTCTTCGCCGACGACCTCCAGATTTACTGCCACGTTAATATAAACGATATATCGAATGCAATAAGAGATATTAACTCCGACCTTCAACAACTCAGTGAGTAGTATAATTGGAGAGTTCGGGCGCCTCCTCCTCCTCCCGCGGGAAATTTGAATTCTGGCGGGAAATTTGAATTTTGGCGGGAGATTTGAATTTTGGCGCGAGATTTGAATTTGTAAACAAAGCCACGTGCTTTTTGACAGCTGTCATCGACAACAACGCATCGCTAACCTCACTGCTGCCATCTTGATGGGCCTAAACCTCAGTGGTGCCAACTTAACCTAACTAGCGTGAGGTAAACAAAGCCACGTGTTTTTTGACAGCCACGTGCTTTTTGACAGACAGCAACGCATCGCTAACCTCAGTACTGCCATCTTGACGGGCCTAAACCTCAGTAGTACCAACTTAACCTAACTAGCGCGAGGTAAACAAAGCCACGTGTTTTTTGACAGCCACGTGCTTTTTGACAGTCAACAACGCATCGCTAACCTCAGTACTGCCATCTTGACGGGCCTAAACCTTAGTGGTACCAACTTAACCTAACTAGCGTGTGGTAAACAAAGCCACGTGCTTTTTTGACAGCTGTCATCCGCCATCTTTAAACCACAGAGCATTGTGCTGCCCTCTTTATCGTAGTAGATGTAAATTCATCACCTGTCACCCGCAGTGCTGCCATCTTGACGGGTCTAAACCTTAGTGCTACCAACTAAACCTCACTAGCGCGAGGTAAACAAAGCCACGTGCAGCTGTCATCCGCCATCTTTAATCTATAGAGCACAGTGCTGCCCTCTTTAGCTACTTACCTTTGAAATGTAGTACGTCACAGCTGTCATCCGCCATCTTTAATCCAGAGAGAACAGTGCTGCAATCTTTAGTTGAAATGTGGTGGCGGCAAATTCCACGTGCTCTTGATTGGAAACGAATTCACGTGCTATTTTCTGACAGCTGTCATCCGCCATCTTGCATCACAAACCTCAGTGCTACACTCTTTAGCTAGATACCTTTGAAATGTGGTGGCGGCAAATTCTACATGCTCTTGTTTGGAAACCAACCTATGCGCTTTTTTGACAGCTATCATCCGCCATCTTTAATCCAGAGAGCACCGTGCTGCCATCTTTAGCTAGATACCTTTGAAATGTGGTGGCGGCAAATTCCACGTGCTCTTGTTTGGAAACAAACCCATGTGCTTTTCTGACAGCTGTCATCCACCATCTTTAATCCAGGGAGAACAGTGCTGCACTCTTTAGTTGAAATGTGGTGGTGGCAAATTCCACGTGCTCTTGTCTGGAAACAAACCCATGTGCTTTTCTGTCATCCACCATCTTTAATCCAGAGAGAACAGTGCTGCACTCTTTAGCTGAAATGTGGTGGCGGCAAATTCCACGTTCTCTTGTTTGGAAATAAACCCATGTGCTTTTTTGACAGCTGTCATCCACCATCTTTAATCCAGAGAGAACAGCGCTGCACTCTTTACTTGAAATGTGGTGGTGGCAAATTCCACGTGCTCTTGTTTGGAAACAAACCCATGTGCTTTTTTGACAGCTGTCATCCACCATCTTTAATCCAGAGAGAACAGCGCTGCACTCTTTAGTTGAAATGTGGTGGTGGCAAATTCCACGTGTTCTTGTTTGGAAACAAACCTATGCGCTTTTCTGTCAGCTGTCATCCACCATCTTTAATCCAGAGAGAACAGTGCCGCACTCTTTAGTTGAAATGTGGTGGTGGCAAATTCTACGTGCTCTTGTTTGGAAACAAATTCTACGCGCTCTCCAGCTGTCATCCACCATCTTTAATCAAGAGAGCACCGTGCTGCCCTCTTTGTGGTGGCGGATAATTTGAAAAATTATTTTCGACAAGCAGCCATCTTTAATCCAGAGAGAACAGTGCTGCCCTCTTTAGCTACTTAACTTTGAGGCGGTTAATTTGAAAAATTCTTTTCGACAAGCAGCCATCTTTAATCCAGAGAGAACAGTGCTGCCCTCTTTAGCTACTTACCTTCAAGGCGGTTAATTTGAAAAATTCTATTTAACAAGCTGCCATCTTTAATGAAAAGAGCATCGTTGTGCTATCTTGCGGGTAATTTTTTACATCACAGCTGTCATCCACCATCTTGCATTGCTAACCTTAGTGCTGCCCTCTTTAGCTACTTACCTTTGAAAAAAAATCTTTTTGACAAGCTGTCACCCGCCATCTTGCATCGCAAACCTCAGTGCTGCACTCTATGTAGTGGCGGATAATTTGAAAAAATATTTTTGACAGGCAGCCATCTTTAATCCAGAGAGAACAGTGCTGCCATCTTTAGCTACTGCCATCTTACATCGCTGACCTCGCTGCTGCCCTCTTTAGCTACTTACCTTTGAAAAAAATCTATTTGACAAGCTGTCACCCGCCATCTTACATCGCTTACCTCGCTGCTGCACTCTTTAGTTGAAATGTGGTGGCGGTTAATTCGAAGAAGTTTAATCACGCATCGGGCAAGCTAGAGTAAAGACGTGCTGCAGTGATGACGTCATCATGCATGTTTAGACTTGTCCGTTTTCTTAAGAGTAAGTCGGTGTAAAGGAATGTGGTAGCGGTAAATTCGAACATGTTTAAACATGCATCGGGAAAGCTAGAGTAAGCACGTGCTGTTGTGATGACGTCATTGTGCATGTTTAGACCTGATCGTTTTTCTTAAGAGTAAGTCGGTGTAAAGCAATGCAATAAGTACAACATTTTTGAATGCGATTAAAAATATTTATTTACAAATGTACTACAACAGTGTTCGTTTTTGCTGCTGACAAGGTTGGTGTGCTCCTTAACAACGTATGCTTCTGAAATGCCTCCTGCAACATTCAAATTAAACAAAGCATATAGAAATATATTATACTAAGTATGTTATGCTTTACAGAGAAGATCATATACTTCTTACCTTGCTGTTATTCCTTTTCGGAATCATCATCATCATCATGAGGTACTAGAGAAAGTTCATTCATACACTGTGTACAGTGTTCAATCCTCGGATTTGGTCCATCCCAATCATCATCACCATTTTCTCCTCGATGCTTGTAATGTCGTTCACAAGTTCTGCATAAAGCTACTTCGATCGACATCTTACTGTGTAGAGGAAGGATGTCCCAAAAATTATGTACGTAAGAGGCAGCGTACGTATATAAAATCCTGGTGGTAAGTATTGAATAAGTTGTTTCGGCATCGACGATCTATGTTTATAGAACATCTTAATAGCCTCACTCACTCGTGTAAGATAAATAAGATGTTGCGTGTGAGCATGCAAACAGCATGCACATTTACAGTTTTGTTCCATAGCGTACGATGTCGAAGCACACACTAATGAAAATGATAAAGATCTATTCTTATTTATAGCCTCGTAACAATATTCGTTAGCGGATGGTAAGTAACATCACTCATATGAATAATAAGACAATAGGCTGCTGTGTTAGCAGGAATGTTTTCAGACGTTTCAAATTCTAAACGAATCTCAACTGGAGATTCTTTTATAGATTCTTCATGATAAGAGCAGTCTATAACTACAATCGGTGCATTATTTTTAAATTCTTGAGGTGTAAATAGCGGTCGATCTTCTTTCTGATAATATGATGATTGAAATTTACAAAACATGTCATAGAGCATCCCAAACTTATTTTTCTCAAAGTTAATGTCTATGTTTTCGTAGGGATACGTAATTCCGTTGAGATATAGTCTAACGTGTCTTAATTTACAGTGATCAAACAGTGAGCTATCTTTTTCGTGATTGAATTTACGATTAGTTTGAAATCCAAAAATAATGTACAAGGGCTTCTCAGTAAAACGTGATGTTTTAACAGCCCAGTTATGCTTGTTTGTAGGTGGTAACACAGGATATTCATGCAGCTTCCAACTTCTAAAACGTATAGGTAATGGTATATCATTTTCTACAATCTTGAGCAATCGAAGTTTTTCACGATCAGATAAGGTTACATGTGGAATCCGCCACAGTATACGATGCAGTGTTATTTTCGATTCTACTGGCGTTTCTACTGCTTTAAGAGAATTGTAATCACTTCGATCACGGATTAGAATAAGCTCTTGTTTTGCGTTGATTATAATACGTGTAAAGTCTTCTGCGAATCCAAAAATATGTTTCAGTGATAACATACCCATAAAAGTTCCATCCTCATTAATCATCCAGTTGTTAGTAGCTTTTGGACGCCATCCAGCCATCCGCAAAAGATTACTTTCTTCATCACAGAAAGAAGGGTAGAGTTTCATTGCACTTGTAATACCAACATTCTTCGTTCGATCTATTTCAACATTATTTACTTCATATCGCGCTTCAGAAAAGAGAAAAGCTAGAGCATGGTTGTTTAGTTGTGAAGTGCTTGGTCCACTTCCATCAGACTTTTCTAGTCGTCCTTCAATATAGAGGTAGCTTTCGTGTGGTAAGGTGTAAACATCTTGTTGATTAATAATAAAATGATTTTCATCATTGTTATTTAATCCAAACGTAAAAGGTTGATAGGAATGAAGCTCACTTCGTACTACACCTTCACGACTTTCTACTGTATTCGTAATGTCTAGCATTTCTTCCATTCTGTTGTAGTAGTGTATATCCTAAATCTTGGAGTATCTGCTTATGGGTATCTGTTAACTCGATGAGTCTCTGCACACATGTAGTATGTCTTCGGAATGTACACCGTGTTTTATAGATGGTTTTCATACTGGTTTAAGATGTAGTTTGTAAGCTACGTACGCGTGCTGATCTAAATGAATAAGCTGATTATGTTTATTTACAAGTATAAGAGTAATGTTGCTAATGTGTTTTACAGACACAGGATGACAAAGAACTACTGCTGGTTTCTCACAAATAGTATATCCACGTTCCTCTGTAACAATAAAGTCGTGCAGGACTTGCGAAGGTTGTAGATTACTATTCAAGTGTGTAATAATATTACAAGTAATGTTCACATTATAATCATCGAAGAGTTTTATAGGTTGATCAGACTCGTAACGTACGTTCGGTAGGAGCTCCCTCGATGAAAATCCAAGCAGTGGTCCAATCGAATCAGGTTGTGATTTGAAGTCAATCTTAAATGATGATTCAATAACACATTTATGTGTAATGTTGCTTATAGTGATTGAGAACTTGTAATTATGATTACTAAAACTATCTTCCCCAAACTGATCAATTAACGTACTTTCAATATAGTCGTGAATATCGTCTACTGTATAACTACCTGAGGGTAGTGTTAGCACATACTCATCGTAATAGAACTTGTTTAAACCATCACGCACATTATAGATTTTATTGTAGCTTTCAAACGATACTAGTCCAAGACTATGCGGCTGATAACCAAGTTCGATTGGTGGATTAAAACATACGGTTGTTTCAGGTCCTTCTCCACGTACAGCAAACGTTCTTTCACTGTTCGTCATCACGTAGACACTAATGCACTTTCTCTACTGTCTGGGTTTGATATCTATATATATAAAAGCAAGTCGGGCTGGAGCGATGTATATATAAATATTTAAAAATGAAAAAAGACGTGAATTAATGAGGCACTTCCAGAAATCTCAGAAATTTGAAATTTGGTACGAGGGAAACTGATGACCCCAGGATCCGTAGAAAAATCGGAAATCCTCAAAATTCCCTGAAGGGGGCACGCTGGAGGGGCTCAAATTTTGGGCTCAGCATAAGAACACAGTCGTATAGTATATCCAAAACGATAACCTATAGGTTTCGTGGGCTTAAAAATTTTCGGGAATTTCCTCATTTTTATCCCCCAAACCCCAAATCAAGATGGCGGCACAACCTGCGAGACGAGGTAGACAATTGAAATTTGGTGAAATTATAGCTTTTGGTCCCTAACCGACGGGAAAATTCCAAGATGTTCAAATTTTTCACTTTTTACCCCCAAAGATATCGAAATATTGAAGCAATTTTAATGACTGTGCAGACATTCCTTTCGAGCTATTTTTTGGCTAAACGGTAAGTCGTATCACAAAACGGATGGCACAATGTCGCTTCAATTCGGAGTGATCTACAACTTTGTTCCTGTGACATTTTGTCGTATCTCTCTCCCTTATACGTTAAATTTGGCCCTATTTCTGGATTGTTCGTAAATTTGGTGATTTTTACAAGTATATTCTATTGTTTGACACACTTATAAGAATGATAGGATCATCACTTTGTGTACGCACATTGGTACGATTAAGGGACATATGTGTACCAAATTTCGTGATTCTAGCTTATACATAAGTAGGCAAAATGTAATGTAAAATGTTAAAAATGCACCCAAATTTCACCCTATTCAATATTTGAACTCACTTTACCCCCTTAATATGGGAGATACGAGGAAACGGTTCAGAAACAAACATGTAGAGCGATAAATGAGGCGTCTGATGGCGCAAACCGTTTCTTAATATCATAAACCGTTTAGGAGATATGAATCACGAAGTGGAAGTCTGCACTTTTCAACTTGCTCATGCTTATCCGTCATCTAAATAAATAAAATCGTAACGACCGTGTGTCTGTACATTGATTATTTTGGCGAAATTTCCGTACAGTTATCCGTTTCAGGTGTAATAATGACCATCTGCATCATTTTTAGCTTTGGTGTCTGTTTGTCTGTTTGTCTGTCCTTCTATAACTTGAAAACAACTGGATATATTTCCATCAAACTTCATATTTAGAATCCACCTGTCCTTGGGTAGGTTTTAGCGCAAAAAGTAAAATCGTAACGACTGTGTGTCTGTACATTGATTATTTTGGCGAAATTTCCGTACAGTTATCCGTTCCAGGTGTAATAATGACCATCTGCATCATTTTTAGCTTTGGTGTCTGTTTGTCTGTATGTTTGTCTGTTAGTCTCTTTGTCTGTTTGTCTGTTTGTCTGTCCTTCTATAACTTGAAAACTACTAAATATATATTTCCACCAAACTTCATATTTAGAATCCACCTCTCCTTGGGTAGGTTTTAGCGCAAATATCGTATCTAAATCACTGAACTGAGTGGGGATTTTTACGAAACCGAAACCTTGGTTTGCTCTCCCTCAAAGTATACACAACCGAACTTAATGGAAATCAACCTGCCTTAATGAAAATTAATTTCTAAACCTTTTTTTCTCATGTGCATCATTTCGATAACAGGATTTAGTAAGGGAGATATCATTAACGGATCATTTTTCGGTACAAATCCCAGCGGACTTAACGCAAGAGCGGGTGCGTGTAAAGCGTACTTCTTACAACTTGAAAACTAACAAGATATTTGAACCAAATTTTATATATAGCATCCATCTGTCCAAGGGTAGGTTTCCTTGGTGTCTGTTAGTTAGTTAGTTAGTTAGTTTGTTTGTTTGTTTGTTTCTTTGTTTGTTTGTTTGTTTGTTTGGTCTGTTTGTCTTTCTCTAACTTGAAAACTACTGGATATATTTCCACCAAACTTCATATTTAGAATCCACCTATCCTTTGGGGAGGTTTTAGGGCAAATATTGTTTCTAAATCCCTGAACTAATTGGGGGTTTATACGAAACCGAAACCGTGATTTTGCACTCCCTCAAAATACACACAACCAAACTTAATGGAAATCTATCTGCCTTAATGGAAATTAATTTCTAAACCTTTTCTTCTCATGTGCATCATTTCAATCACTTACAGGAAAGATAGTATGATCAAACTCTACACGAACATTGGCCCACCCAGTACCCATATGTGAGCCAAATGCTATGTCACATAATTATCCGAAGAGTAATGCAATGTAAGATAATCTTACACAAATTTCAACCTATTCAACGTTTTTGATTCAATCTCACCCATGAATAGATTAGATGCGAGAAAATATCATAGGACCAGCCATTTAGATCGCTAAATACTGCGCCTTACGGTACAATCCTTTGTCGATATGACGTACCGTTTAGCAGCAGTTAATCTGTAAATGAAGGTCTACAATATTGTAAACATTCGTATACTTTCGTATGTCCATCTGTATATATTCATTGATGTCGATTTGTAGCGATCGAGAAAGGATGTGTCTGCTATTGTAATCAGTACTCCTTACACCGACTTTGACGGCTGGCAGTAGGAATAGGGTCCTTCTCCAACTCCTGTGTAACTGGCATTAGTAAGGAGGGCCTACCATTTTAATGAATAATTCACTTTTCGATTTGTCTTGCAGAAGGCAAGGGATCATGCAGTTTTGTTCGAAAGTCCCCTACTCTATTGTGTTTGGCTCTAGGCCAGGGTGCCCGCCATTATAAACAAATTTTCCAATCTAAAATTTGACTAGCATTAGGCATAGTGGCCAGCTATATTCATGGAAACTCACTAATTCTGTGTGACTGGCAGTAAGCTGGCTAGCAGCAGTAAAAAGGGACTGTCATTATAATGATAACTGCAAAACTCAATTTTGACTGGTGGTAGGGAAGTTGCCTGGTATTATAATTAAAACTCCTCAACTGTAACCTGTCTGAAAATAGGAAATGGGTCTGCCAGTGTAACTAAAACTCCCCAAATCGATTGTGACCGCGCAGTAGGCATTGGGGCCTGCAATTATAATGTAAACTTACCAACTCGATTGTGAATGGCAGTAGGCAAGTGAGCCTGGCGTTATCATCACAACTCCGCAACCCTCACTTTACATTGGAAACAACGTATGTGGACCTCCCCATGCTATTTCTCGGATAAGGCTAAGAGACATGCAATTTTAAAACAATCTCATTTGCTGCACGCACAGTATTTACGTCGATATCCGTATACAATGTAGAATACCGTAGCGAAGCACGGGTACATTTGCTAGTAAGAACATAAGACATAATCGTCCGCACATGCGTGTATTAAAGTTTTGCACACGGTTTTTATTGTAAACAATGTCTGCACTGCTTCCGAAATAACGTATGAGCTCAAAAGGAGGAGGTAAATCTCCATAGCTATCAAAATACCATACTTTAGATTTACGTTTTACATAAGCAACGTAATGAGTTCCAGGTCCACGACTGTCGTCCAAGTTAATTACGGCACTTTCACGTTCACGTGGGCGCGCTGGTAGTTGATCGCGCATATACACTCCTCGAAAATAATGAATTCCTAGTTGTTTAGCAAACGTAAAAACTTCATCATGCGTTAGAGCTCGACGTTTTTTGGAGAAATGTAGATACCAAGCCCTTTCTTGTATGGCGCTAGCGTCATGTTCACACCTTTGCCTCGTAACGCAATTGCCTCCATCGTCTTGTTATGACGTTCACTCTCTTTCAACTGTTGTTTCGCTTCTTCTACAGCTTTGACAGTTCTCGCTACAGCACTAGCACCACCTAGCAATGACCCTAAAGCTGCTAAGCCAGCAAACAGCGCAGGAAGAAATCCTCCTCGTTTTGGTACAGGAATAATTCGTGCACGTTTACTAAATATTGCTCTGCACTTTGGAGAAATTCTCGCTCTTGCTGCGCGTAACGCTTTAATAATAATTACACGAGGATTGTATTCCCCTCGAATAGCTTTTTGCGCAGCCTTTATAACATCTTTCCATCCAACAGTTTTTACTTTCTTCTTCTTCTACATGTCGTTTGGATATTGTTGTTTCACCATGCTGGACACGACTTTACTAGTCAAGAGCAAATCATAAACTAACCGTTACCTCTTGTTTCGTTTAATATATATATTACTATTACGTACTTTATGATTCAGTTATCATGAAGATTATAAAGCAGCAAGACACGCTACCTGTTACCGACATTGTACCACATCTCTTACCTAGTTCTAGTACAACTACAGGAAAACGTCATGGAACGTTGTTTCCTTTCACTGTTCGATGTATTATATCAGGTCCATCGGGATGTGGTAAAACAAATCTTTTACTCACACTTATTACTTCTGTAAATGGTGTACGCTTCGAGAATATTTACGTTTTCGCAAAGTCACTCTATCAGCCGCTATATACTATTCTACAAACTGTAATGCACGATCTAGTTAAAGATGGAATAAGATATTTTAAATTTAATTTACATGAGCAAGTACCATCACCAGACGATGTGCCTCCTAATTCTCTTATGATCTTTGATGATGTCGCAACAGAACAGCAAAACGTTATTCGTGCATTCTTTAGTATGGGTCGGCATAAATATGTTGATTGCATCTATTTGTGCCAAACCTATTCTCGTGTGCCTAAGCAGTTGATACGCGACAACGCAAATGTTATTGTGCTTTTTCGGCAAGATGAGCGCAACATGCGGCATGTGTATAACGATCATGTTAACACTGATATGACATTCGATGACTTTAAGCGTATGTGTGCTAAATGTTGGTCATTACACCGTTACAGCTTTTTAGTTATTGATAAAGAAAGTGATGTACAGCATGGACGATATCGCATGGGTTTCGATCATTTTATATGCATTAACACAGAATTACAGTAACTACTTGATTATAAACCATCATCATGTTAACATCTAGCAAGGAGATCACAAAACATATCATCCAAGCTCGAAACAATATTCGACGGAAATTTAAAGAGCTTAAACGTATTCAAGCAGACACGGATTTATTTTTAAGAACACAACTAAGTACACCACTGAAAGAAATTTTTAATTCTACTTCATTACCGCAGTCTACTTCAAGTTTTGCTTCTATGCAAACATCATATCATAAAGAGAAGCATGAAGAAGAAAAGCATGAAGAAGATACGGAAGAGAAGAAGCAGGATGTAGATCAAGAAGAGGAAGAGGAAGATAAGGAAGAAGAAGAAGAAGAAGAACTTAATGATACATCACCATCTAAGCGTGTTGAGTTTTTAACCACAGATGTTATTGCTGAAACACCTACTACATCGACGCAAAATCTACCATCTTTGTCTGAGGTTATGTTTACACCAGAGTATCGCAATCAGTTTAGAACTTTTATTCAAGATACCTATGGATCTCTCTTTGCACCTTATATAGAAAAACTTTTTACAGGACAAACTGACACTACCTACGGTATTCGCTACGAAGATGACTGTTTCCGGATAGGAAATACAAATGTTAAGATTAATAGCAATAAACTCATTGTAAAAGGTGTTACCTATAAACCTACGAAAGGACTCTTAGAACTTCTTTTCTCACGAATACCTGACAAGGATATAATTTTACAAGGTGATCTTAAAAAATATAAAGCAATACTTTTTGCTACTGACGCAACACGACGTAATTACAAGATAACAGAAGCTGTAAATGCGAATAAGAGTTACAAGTATCGTGAGTTTATTTCTAAGCTGTTTCCGACTGCACGTAGTTTAGATGTTATCTACAAGCCTTTGTTGCCGTATGTGGATGTAAGATACTGGAATGACCCAAACTTACTCGTTGAACGATTACAACTTTTAAGAGCATCGCAAGAGGCTGGTCACACTGGTCACGGATCAGAAATTCTAGAAATAGAAAGAGAACTACGTTATGCCGGTATTATTTTGTAATGGCTCGTCAAGAGAAGATCTCACCTGTAAAGGTAAACATCGCACATGAGTTACATAAACCAGCACGTCGCACCTACTGTCGCAGACGCGTTATTACACGAGGAAAAGATGATCTCTGGCAAGCAGACTTAGTAGAAATGATTCCATATGCTTCTAGTAATAAGGGGTATAAGTATCTACTTAATGTTATCGATGTGTACTCGAAGTTTGCTTTTGCACAACCCGTGCGTTCTAAAACAGCAGCTCAAGTTAAAGAAGCATTTAAACATATTGTTGAAGAATCGAAACGCTGCCCAAGGCTTCTTCAAACTGATCAAGGTAAAGAGTTTTACAACAAGGATTTTTCTTCTTACCTCAAGTTACTTGGCATTCAACACTACTCTACGTTCAGCAATCTCAAGGCAAGTGTTGTAGAACGCTTTAATCGTACACTCAAAACAATGATGTGGCGAGAATTTACAGCGCAAGGTTCATATCGTTGGATTGATCTGCTACCTAGACTTTTATCTACCTACAACGATACACCTCATCGCACTATCGGAACAAAGCCACGTCTTGTTACAAAGAATACACCTCGTATAAATGCTATTCATCTTGTAATTAAAACAGCTGATCCAGGTCGTCATCGCTTTAAAGAAGGTGATTTTGTTCGCATCAGCAAACACAAGTCTATCTTAGCAAAAGGATACACACCTAACTGGAGCACTGAAATTTTTCAAATCAGAAGTGTTAAGCTTACTAATCCAGTTACGTATTTACTTCGCGATCTCAGAGGACAGCCTATTGAAGGAGGATTCTACATCGAAGAACTGCAGAAAACAAAATATCCTGATCACTATTTAGTTGAACGTGTTATTCGACGTCGTGGCAATAAACTGTATGTTAAATGGCTTGGTTTTAATAACAGCTTTAATTCATGGATTAATAAAGAGGATGCACTTTAAATCTTATGTGTGTTTTCTTTTAATCCTCTACGTTTCCTTTCTTCTAAGTCACTAGGACATGCTGTAGGATTAAACAACACCTGTAATATATTTTGACAATTCATATTTATTTTAGAATATGTATACATTTTTATCCTTTGTTTAATTTGCGGTCTTTGTCACTCAGTTTTCGTTTTATTACACCAACAACGACAAGTGCTGCTATATTCTTCTGAGCAGCTAAAGCACCAGGTAATAACACACACACACACAGCATAACTCTACGAAGCAGATTTTAACAGCTACACGACATACTCTATGCAGGCAGCATGTAACTACGTGTCAGGCGAACGTGTTCTAGGGCCGCAGGGGAGATGAAGCACGAAGAAAAGAAGATCAATCACTCTATTGATGAGTCCAGGCCCAACATGCTTCCTCATCTTTCTCCCAGCACGTTTCTTCACCCTTTCCTTGTTTACTCTCTCCACAGCCATGATAAGTGTTTATAAGCGAAGACAACTCGTTAGTTTTAGGTCCGTGATACAGTTTAATTAGTTGACATGTACGGCACTGTCTCACAGAAGGTCGTCTACCTAAACTCACGTGTTCATGATGTAAACTACACGTTTGAAGCTCTGACAAAACAGGATCTTGAGTCCACTCACGAGGCACCTTATCCCAAATCTTCTTTACAGCATTCGCAGCTACATTAACCAAAAATGCCTTTGGTAATGCATTTAACTCTTCTTCTGTAAAAGTGTTTAGTTTCTTTTTGCATGCATAAAACTTTACGATCGCCTTTTCAACTGCGTTACACTTAGTATCTGTTAGAAATGACATGATGTCTTTACTCTAGAAATGTTTCTTTTACACTAAGGTTATTTCGACACTGCAGTTTACATATGTTGTTCACTTCCCGGCATGCACTGCGACACAACCAATCAAAGAGCATACCTACATGTTGTAAAGACTGTTTACTTGTTTCTCTACTATGCTCCTTCGGAAGAGTTTTAAATGATGGGCACCCCAATTCATGCATGTCGATAATTTCACATGATGGTGGTAGAAAATCACGCAACCATTCTTTCTTTTCACAACCCTTTAAAAGAACAAGATCTGCTCTTGACAAATGTGCATTCATCATTAAAGGTAGAAAACGATAAGGTATTCCTTTTTCTTCCCACTTCAAACCTAAATTGTTTTCAATCCACTGAGTCTGCTTTTTATCTTCATCTGTTTGCAAACAGTAAGGGAACGGTTGGCTAAATACTAAACTAACAAGTTTTGGAGCACACAACACACTGCAATCTAACACAGCCACCTCTTTAAACACAAATTTGTTTCCGTTTACTTTAAAGCCTTGCACATCAACTATTAATGTTTTCGTCATGTTTGCACTCCACACTCTATCACTGTTTCTCAAAGACTAAAGCTTTTAGTCAGCGAACGGGGTTAAACATGCACAATGACGTCATCACTGCAGCACGTCCTTACTCCAGCTTGCCCGATGCGTGATTATACTTGTTCGAATTAACCGCCACCACATTTCAACTAAAGAGTGCAGCAGCGAGGTAAGCGATGTAAGATGGCAGTAGCTAAAGATGGCAGCACTGTTCTCTCTGGATTAAAGATGGCTGCCTGTCAAAAATATTTTTTCAAATTATCCGCCACTACATAGAGTGCAGCACTGAGGTTTGCGATGCAAGATGGCGGGTGACAGCTTGTCAAATAGATTTTTTTTCAAAGGTAAGTAGCTAAGGAGGGCAGCACTAAGGTTAGCAATGCAAGATGGTGGATGACAGCTGTGATGTAAAAAATTACCCGCAAGATAGCACCACGATGCTCTTTTCATTAAAGATGGCAGCTTGTTAAATAGAATTGTTCAAATTAACCGCCTCGAAGGTAAGTAGCTAAAGAGGGCAGCACTGTTCTCTCTGGATTAAAGATGGCTGCTTGTCGAAAAGAATTTTTCAAATTAACCGCCTCAAAGGTAAGTAGCTAAAGAGGGCACCACTGTTCTCTCTGGATTAAAAATGGCTGCTTGTCGAAAAGAATTTTCCAAATTAACCGCCTCAAAGGTAAGTAGCTAAAGAGGGCAGCACTGTTCTCTCTGGATTAAAGATGGCTGCTTGTCGAAAATAATTTTTCAAATTATCCGCCATAACAAAGAGGGCAGCACGGTGCTCTCTGGATTAAAGATGGTGGATGACAGCTGAAGAGCGCGTAGAATTTGTTTCCAAACAAGAGCACGTAGAATTTGCCACCACCACATTTCAACTAAAGAGTGCGGCACTGTTCTCTCTGGATTAAAGATGGTGGATGACAGCTGACAGAAAAGCGCATAGGTTTGTTTCCAAACAAGAACACGTGGAATTTGCCACCACCACATTTCAACTAAAGAGTGCAGCGCTGTTCTCTCTGGATTAAAAATGGTGGATGACAGCTGTCAAAAAAGCACATGGGTTTGTTTCCAAACAAGAGCACGTGGAATTTGCCGCCACCACATTTCAAAGGTATCTAGCTAAAGATGGCAGCACGGTGCTCTCTGGATTAAAGATGGCGGATGATAGCTCTCAAAAGAGCGCATAGGTTGGTTTCCAAACAAGAGCATGTAGAATTTGCCGCCACCACATTTCAACTAAAGAGTGTAGCACTGAGGTTTGTAATGCAAGATGGCGGATGACAGCTGTCAGAAAATAGCACGTGAATTTGTTTCCAAACAAGAGCACGTGGAATTTGCCGCCACCACATTTCAACTAAAGATTGCAGCACTGTTCTCTCTGGATTAAAGATGGCGGATGACAGCTGTGACGTACTACATTTCAAAGGTAAGTAGCTAAAGAGGGCAGCACTGTGCTCTATAGATTAAAGATGGCGGATGACAGCTGCACGTGGCTTTGTTTACCTCGCGCTAGTGAGGTTAAGTTGGTAGCACTAAGGTTTAGACCCGTCAAGATTGCAGCACTGCGGGTGACAGGTGATGAATTTACATCTACTACGATAAAGAGGGCAGCACAGTGCTCTGTGGTTTAAAGATGGCGGATGACAGCTGTCAAAAAAGCACGTGGCTTTGTTTACCACACGCTAGTTAGGTTAAGTTAGTACCACTAAGGTTTAGGCCCGTCAAGATGGCAGTACTGAGGTTAGCGATGCGTTGTTGTCTGTCAAAAAGCACGTGGCTGTCAAAAAACACGTGGCTTTGTTTACCTCACGCTAGTTAGGTTAAGTTGGCACCACTGAGGTTTAGGCCCGTGAAGATGGCAGCAGTGAGGTTAGCTATGCGTTGTTGTCGATGACAGCTGTCAAAAAGCACGTGGCTTTGTTTAAAAATTCAAATCTCGCGCCAAAATTCAAATCTCCCGCCAAAATTCAAATTTCCCGCCAGAATTCAAATTTCCCGCGGGAGGAGGAGGAGGCGCCCGAACTCTCCAATTATACTACTTCAGTGTGTACGCCAGTGAAAACTCTCTCCTCCTCAACCCCCAAAAATCTCAAACAATTATTACCGGTTCTCAGAAATTATTAAACATCATGTATATAAATTATGCTATTCCTCCGGTGATATTAAATGCCACCGTAATCCCGTTCAGTAAGGAAGTTAAGAACCTAGGTATGACCCTGACTGAAACTCTTGACTGGTCTGCACACGTAATAAATACATGTAGAAAGATGTACGCGACGTAAGACGTAAAGATAAAACTACTCCAAACTTTGATACTACCAATACTTGACTACTGCGACATTGTCTTCATTGATGCAACCCGTGAACAAACTATGAAACTTCAACGAGCACTGAACTCTGGACTTCGATATGTTTTTAACTTGAGTTACGATGCTCACATAACCCCTAGCTACACATTTCTTTCCTGGCTGAAACCCGAGGGGCGACGGAAATTCCATGTACTTACGTTGATATATCGAACTCAGAAGGAAAATCTACCCAAATACATCTCTTCAAAATTCCATTTATTATCCTCATTCCATAATTGTAACACTAGATCTGGCACTTCCCTCGCTATTCCCGTCAACCACTCTTCAATATATAACAGATCATTCGTTGTGGCTGGGTCACGATTTTGGAATTCACTCCCAGCTGCTGTCAGGAACTCAAACTCAATATCGAAATTTAAGATTTCATGTAGAGATTACCTGTTGAATACCGTTGATTGTCTCGTGTGTATGATGACGTATGATAGGTTGTGTGATTGTGATTATTATTATTATTATTATTATTATTATTACTATTATTATTATTATTATTATTATTATTATTATTATTATTATTATTATTATTATTATTATTATTATTATTACTATAGTGTAATGTACATAATTTTAGCTTCTTACTCATGTACATAGATCACTTTTATGGCCATACTTATATTTCCATTTACTTTATTACTTATTGTGTTCTCTTTTTGCATTGCTTATTTTTTTTTTTTTTTTTTTGTAGTTTGTATCTTACTTTTCATTATGACTTTGTCTCTTTCTCATTATCTATACGCTCCGAAGTTTATTCTATTTTGTTTCTTGAACTCTGCTTTCTTTCTTCATTATATGTTGTCCAAATCTGTAATTTTTAGCTTTTTATCTTTGATTTTATGATAGAATAGTACATTTGTTGTATATATGTATTATATGTAGATTAATAATGTGGTTAAGTGTAAGAGAGGGCCACTAGCCCTAACTTCGCCACTGCTAAAGTCAATAAATAAATAAATAAATAAATAAATAAATAAATAAATAAATAAATAAATAAATAAATAAATAAATAAATAAATAAATAAATAAATAAATAAATAAATAAATAAATAAATAATTTGGCTTGAGAAAGGCGGTTCCCTTGACGAGTGCTGATGTCATGTATGCTACTGTTTTGTATAAGTCCTCGTTTATTGTACAGTAGTGTATAACATGGGCCTCGCAGGCCAACACTGTGTTAACTTGTTTAAAAGCTTAGATTAACCATTTAATATCTTCCAAGCGCCTGGCTTAATTCAACCAAAATGTGTACAAATGATGACGTTAACAAAATGTGGTTCACTCTTAAGAAAGAATAATCAAATATGGATCAATCTTTGTACACACAACCTACTCTCCATTTACATATTTTGAAGTGGTTCTAATGCTGCCAACTATATCCAATATTTAGAAGAAGCTTTGCAGTTACTCTTGTGGGCTGATCCGACTTTGACTGAACACTGTACGCTCTAACAAGTGATTTGTGTACATTTAGATGGTTCCAGAATTATTAATATTGAGCAAATGGAGGTGTCAACGAAACAGGGGAAATGTAACTAAATTCAAAATAAGTCATAATTACAGGTTTTTGTTAATTATCTCGCACATCTTTTACTCACGGTACAATGTTAAGCCACTGATATCTCAGTCAGCTCGCACTCATGAAGCTCACTGTATTGAACTTGTTACGCACTTCAGTTCTCTTCCCGTACCGTGAAGGGGTGGGGCGGGCCTCTCTCAGACCAAACCGTCAGCTCACTGTATTCAACTTGTTACGCACTTCAGTTCCCTTCCGGTAACTTGAAGGGGTGGGACGGGCTTCTCTCAGACCAAACCGTCAGCTCACTGTATTCAACTTGTTACGCACTTCAGTTTCCTTCCGGTAACGTGAAGGGGTGGGGTGGGCCTCTCTCAGACCAAACCGTCAGCTCACTGTATTCAACTTGTTACGCACTTCAGTTCCCTTCCGGTAACTTGAAGGGGTGGGACGGGCTTCTCTCAGACCAAACCGTCAGCTCACTGTATTCAACTTGTTACGCACTTCAGTTCCCTTCCGGTAACGTGAAGGGGTGGGGTGGGCCTCTCTCAGACCAAACCGTCAGCTCACTGTATTCAACTTGTTACGCACTTCAGTTCCCTTCCGGTAACTTGAAGGGGTGGGACGGGCTTCTCTCAGACCAAACCGTCAGCTCACTGTATTCAACTTGTTACGCACTTCAGTTCCCTTCCGGTAACGTGAAGGGGTGGGGTGGGCCTCTCTCAGACCAAACCGTCAGCTCACTGTATTCAACTTGTTACGCACTTCAGTTCCCTTCCGGTAACGTGAAGGGGTGGGACGGGCCTCTCTCAGACCAAACCGTCACCTCACTGTATTCAACTTGTTACGCACTTCAGTTCCCTTCCGGTAACTTGAAGGGGTGGGACGGGCTTCTCTCAGACCAAACCGTCAGCTCACTGTATTGAACTTGTTACGCACTTCAGTTCTCTTCCGGTAACTTGAAGGGGTGGGACGGGCTTCTCTCAGACCAAACCGTCAGCTCACTGTATTGAACTTGTTACGCACTTCAGTTCTCTTCCGGTAACTTGAAGGGGTGGGACGGGCTTCTCTCAGACCAAACCGTCAGCTCACTGTATTGAACTTGTTACGCACTTCAGTTCCCTTCCCGTAACGTGAACGGGTGGGACGGGCCTCTCTCAGACCAAACAGTCAGTTCGTAAACACAGAGCTCTCTCTATTGAACTTGTTACGCACTTCAGTTCCCTTCCGGTAACGTGAAGGGGTGGGACGGGCTTCTCTCAGACCAAACCGTCAGCTCACTGTATACAACTTGTTACGCACTTCAATTCTCATCCCGTACCGTGAAGAGGTGGGGCGGTCCTCTTTCAGTCCAGGGAGGTTTGTGGTGTGGAGAAATAGAAAATTATATTCGATAAAATGTTAAAGAAATGCCAACTGGAACTTAATAAAGGAATGAGTTGTCTTGGATTCTCTTCGTTTAAAAATGAACTCTACCAGTGGTTAACAGTACTGCACGACTTACCGCCACTTTGTCTTCTGAAGCTCATTTGAGGATACTAGTGAAGATTATTTAAATGATGTAGTACTACAACGTTTTAGTGGGAAGCAGGAGCATGCTTCATGAGCTAAAGCTCATTCTGTATAACTCTTATTCGTTGTGAGTGAAGGTTTATTTATTTTTTAGCATTTACTTCAGAGGAAAGCACGGATCAGTTAGCAAATCATGCTCTGGTACGAAACAACACATGCTGCGCCCAACGTCGCCCCTCATACCATCAGAGCAGACGTGTGGCAGCCAGTCGAATAAAATGTTATGGACTTTTTTTTTGCTAGGGGCCTTACGTCGCGCCGACACAGATAGGTCTTATGGCGACGATGGGATAGGAAAAGCCTAGGAGTTTGAAGGAAGTGGCCGTGGCCTTAATTAAGGTACAGCCCCAGCATTTGCCTGGTGAAAAAGGGGAACCACGGAAAACCATTTTCAGGGCTGCCGATAGTGGCATTCGAACCTACTATCTCCCGCATGCAAGCTCAGAGCCGCGCGCCTCTACGCGCACGGCCAGCTCGCCCAGTGTTATGGAAATCCATAGGAACATCCGGCAACATAAAAGAATCTAATATGTTCAATTTTCAATCCAGCTGAATCTAGCAGAAAACTGTGGGCTTTTTCAGAAGTGATTTAACACGATTGTGATATTGTCGATTATTCATTTTACACATGTCCGGAATAAGAAATACATCAAACACGGTTAAATCATCTCGAAAATACTGCGAACTGTCCAGCTCCTGAAATGAGTTGCACACATCAGTTTATCACGTAGATAGAAGCACTGGCAGTTCAGTCCGCACACATCAGTTTATCACGTAGATAGAAGCACTGGTACAGTCCGCACACATCAGTTTATCACGTAGATAGAAGCACTGGTAGTTCAGTCCGCACACATCAGTTTATCACGTGGATAGAAGCACTGATGGTACAGTCCGCACACATCAGTTTATCACGTAGATAGAAGCACTGGTACAGTCCGCACACATCAGTTTATCACGTAGATAGAAGCACTGGTGCAGTCCGCACACATCAGTTTATCACGTAGATAGAAGCACTGATGGACATCAGTTTATCACGTAGATAGAAGCACTGGTAGTTCAGTCCGCACACATCAGTTTATCACGTAGATAGAAGCACTGGTACAGTCCGCACACATCAGTTTATCACGTAGATAGAAGCACTGGTAGTTCAGTCCGCACACATCAGTTTATCACGTGGATAGAAGCACTGATGGTACAGTCCGCACACATCAGTTTATCACGTAGATAGAAGCACTGGTACAGTCCGCACACATCAGTTTATCTGTAGATAGAAGCACTGGTAGTTCAGTCCGCACACATCAGTTTATCACGTAGATAGAAGCACTGGTACAGTCCGCACACATCAGTTTATCACGTAGATAGAAGCACTGGTAGTTCAGTCCGCACACATCAGTTTATCACGTGGATAGAAGCACTGATGGTACAGTCCGCACACATCAGTTTATCACGTAGATAGAAGCACTGGTACAGTCCGCACACATCAGTTTATCACGTAGATAGAAGCACTGGTGCAGTCCGCACACATCAGTTTATCACGTAGATAGAAGCACTGATGGACATCAGTTTATCACGTAGATAGAAGCACTGGTAGTTCAGTCCGCACACATCAGTTTATCACGTAGATAGAAGCACTGGTACAGTCCGCACACATCAGTTTATCACGTAGATAGAAGCACTGGTAGTTCAGTCCGCACACATCAGTTTATCACGTGGATAGAAGCACTGATGGTACAGTCCGCACACATCAGTTTATCACGTAGATAGAAGCACTGGTACAGTCCGCACACATCAGTTTATCACGTAGATAGAAGCACTGGTACAGTCCGCACACATCAGTTTATCACGTAGATAGAAGCACTGGTACAGTCCGCACACATCAGTTTATCACGTAGATAGAAGCACTGGTAGTTCAGTCCGCACACATCAGTATATAACGTAGATAGATGCACTGGTACAGTCCGCACACATCAGTTTATCACGTAGATAGAAGCACTGGTACAGTCCGCACACATCAGTTTATCACGTAGATAGAAGCACTGGTAATGCAGTCCGCACACATCAGTATATAACGTAGATAGAAGCACTGGTACAGTCCGCACACATCAGTTTATCACGTAGATAGAAGCACTGGTAGTAAAGTCCGCACACATCAGTTTATCACGTGGATAGAAGCACTGGTCTGCCTGCTAGGCAAGATTGTTGAGGCGTGAAGTCTATGTGGTGGTTAGCCGATTCGAATCCCGCTATCAGAATGTTGGCCGGCAGCGATGGAGTGTTGTGGTGTACAATTTCTAATGACGAGATTGCGTACCAAAAGCCTCTCGACAGCGATCGTTTGAAGCGAGGGCATATAACACTTTTGATGGTGATTAGTTCGTCGGATGGAGAAGTTAGGCCATGAACAAACACCTTGATGCTATTTTAGGCTATGTCACGTTTCACCCTCTCCTTTCTCTTACGTTTCGTCCTTCACTTCAGCTCATTAACTCCTCTTCATACACTGACCATGTCATGCATCAGAGAGTACAACAAATAACAGAGGATCTTCATTTTAAAACGTAGGATAGTCTAAAATCTGAAAGTGTGAACTAATTGTTTAAATGGGATGTTCTATCTGCCCACAGGTTATGTGCTGTTTGAAAGATTCAACTGTTATAAGGCATACGTTGAAAGAAAGAACTGGACTGAGGCCAGGAAGCAATGCAAGAGAGACAGAGGGGATCTGATGGTGGCGGAGAGTGACGGGGAGTGGTTCGATGTGATCCCTGCAATGTACAATAATTATTCGTTGTCCAACCCCTGGATGGGAGTTCACAAGCCTGTAGGTTGCTGGGTGACTGTGCATGGTAAGTTCTTCTCTCTAGCTCTCTTCTGCTCATGAAATACTGTATGTCGGACGGAAGACATTTCTTATATTAAACATTTAGCTAGTGATGTCACTGGCTGATGAACGCACGAGGAGTAGATAACCATCTCCTATTAATTATAATCAAGCGAGGAACTAAGGAGTCCAACCCTCAGTAGCTCAGGCCGCAAAGAGCTAGCTTTCTGAGACCAAGTTGGCAGGTTCGATTCTCGCTCACTCCGGTGCTACGTCAGACTTGTGTCCATAGATTTACTGGCACATAAAATTTTATCCTGAAGGGCAAAATTCCGGCACGCTGATGTGTCGAAAAACCATGCGAATATACTTATTGGGGCGTAAAACCGATAACATGAATTAAGTCCAAAGAAAAGGAAAGAGCCGTAAAGGGCATGAACACCGTGAGAGTATGAGGACTTCTTGGTGCTGTTGGAGAAGTTATCTATATGTTCCAGTTTTGTATCATCGACCAGACATTCATTTCTCCAAACTTTCCTCCCTACTGACATTACTTTAGACTTTGTTCATGTCATTCTCACTCCACCTCTCTTCAGCTTCCATGATGTTAGATTGCAGGCTTTCAGCTCTCTCTGTCATTAACAAAAAATCATCGGCGCAGTACAAACTTCTTATGACATTTACACCTGACTGAATCAATCCCTGGCACTTCCATTAGCTGAACTGTAGTCATGTGCAACTCCCACTGTAGCCGTTCTCAAAATAAATGAGTTTGATTGCTAGTAATATTCCCTCAGTATGGCTAAATCATTTCCCGCAGTGCTCTGCCATATGACTTTTGTAGATCTACGAATCATAAACATACATTTTTATTCATCTCGCAGTACTTTGCAATAACCTGGTGTATAGTAAATCTCTGATAGTGACAACCCCTCTGCGGCCTGAAACCTCACTGGTTCACATCCGGCTTACTCTCAACCATTGATCGCTCTCTCTCTCTATTCCAAAATACACGTAAACGCCTTTCCTGGTGCACTACCGAATCACCATCAACAGCATCCTTGAAATACCTACATAGTTCTTGGAATCCTTCCCTTGGTTGTAGAAAGGTGTAATTACTGCTTCGTCCAATCAGAAGGTACCTCTTTAACATTGTTACTCTGTTATACCACTGACAGCCTTCCCAGGATATTTCGAGCCTAATTTCGTCCAATTCCTGCTGCTTTGAGACAATAAAGTGTATTTACCATTCTCATGGGCGACGTCCACTTACACAGAACAGGGATTTCATTTATAAACGATCTGGCCATTCTCACAGCACTCGGCCTACCTTGCTGTCGTAACGTGCCACAAAGTGGAGTTCTGGACCATGGTTGCCAACTGTTGAACTAATCTCGAACATTCGTGCTCAGTATTTATCATCAAGTGTGTATCGGCATGTTCGTCAACACTGCGCTAGATCACTTGTTAAAGATACCGTAGTGATGTAAACTGTTATCTATCATTATCAATAAGTTATTTCGTGATGTTTTATTGCACCTGGCCTTCTTTTCCACCCAACCAGGCACTGAAATACACGTACGTCACATTACTATAATTGGATAGAATACAAAGAAAATTACAATAAGAGTGATGAGTGATGAAATTAAATTAATTCGAAATAAATATAACTAGATAGCGCATGAAATGTAATAAGACTTGAAACATAAAACGATCAATAGCTTTAAGCTAATCTTCTACCATGACGACAGAATGGTTGTGATTATCAGCTTAAAGTTTATTGGCACTGAATGTCTCCAGAGTGCTTCTTTGAAAGTACGAACAGCGCTTAACTCTCTGATACTTTGAGGAACACTCGGAATGTAGCCTCAGTGTACACATTTACGATAGTTTAATCACTCCTTTACCAGAACTGCCGGCTGTTCCTGAGTCCTGTCGTAAAGTTTATCACAGTCTGGGTCATTATCTTAACATGATTGTGAAGTAAACACCATCGCTTTTGCCCGGTATATCATCTTCAGCAGAATTGCGTCGGGAGAACACTACAAACACGCAAGCATGAGGTGTTACTTGAAAGGAACCTTCAATCATCACAAGTTGAATTAATTTCCTGTGTTAAACAAAAAACGTTTTGAATTATGCGACCACCCACCTACTAAAACACCACGCGAAGGCCAAAAACAGCAGACAAAATTACAAGAAATATGCAGTTAAAGAGAGAAACCGTTGAAGGCTAAACGATACGTTTGGAAAGAGGTTACGTTAAGAATTGTAAGCCATAGGAAAGAGAGATTTGCACACATGAGGATGAGATAGGCACGACTCCTACTGGCGCAGCAAGGGGGAAGCGAGCCGTTGATTTACGTTCGGCGCGAACAAATTAAGAATTTATGCCGAAATGTTAAATTAAAGGAGCGAAAAAGAATATGTTAGCATGGCTCAGTACTGCTTGAAGGAGCTTGAATGAAAGCAAAGCACTTAGGACTGTTCGTTTCGCGGTCTAGCTCCTGTAAGGCAGGGTGGACAGCATTTGCCATGTGTGGGTAACTGCGTGTTGTGTGTAAGCTGGCGACAGCACAGACACCCAGTACTCGAGGCAGGGGAATTAACTATTTAAGATTGAAATCCCCGACACGGACGGGAATTGAACCCGGAGCCCTCTAGAACAAAGGTCAGCACGCTAACCATTTAGCCACGGGGGCGGACACTTAAGGTGTGTGGGGGTATTTCCCCTTTCGGCCTTTGTGTAGGGAATATAGCCGTGTGTTGACAAATGTCAGGAGATGAGGCGAGGGATTTCTCTGTACGCAAGTTTACAACATCGTGTCAGCCCTTGTACATCGGTTCCAGGAAACAACAATATCCCAGAGGTCCTGGCACAGCGTGGGTTGTACCGTGGATGAAAGATGTGCTGTGTTTAAGTTACGGTGTTGGGAAGACTGTGACAGGATTGTGAGCTGCACGTTAGTTCCTCGTTTTTCGCATATTACTGACTTGTTTGAATATGGAACGTTTCGTCTTAAAGAAGCTGTAAATGTGTACATCCTCGGTAAGTTATGAAAATGTTTTGTGCAGCACTAGCATGTAGTAGCAAAACATGATCGCGCATGCGTGCCTAAGTTCTAAAGGTAGGTCTGTCAGTTTGTCAAATGGCCGGGGACTGATTATAACCCCTAATGGCTCCATCAAAAGTGCAGGTAACTATTTTGTACTGTAACTGGCGAGCGTCATAACTCATTTCCAATGGTTCTATGTTCTCACCAAGACGGCCGAGGCTTGAATTACGGTCGATGCATGGAACACTTTTAAAACGGAAAGTCAGGTTCTGTTGATTCCGATTCTTCTTAAAACCGTAGATCACGTCGCTTACTTTCCGTTAGTACTTTTGAGAAATAATTGCATCATTTACGGTTGTGTATATCGAGTATCCAACAATTCTTCAGGCTTACCTTACACCTTAAACGGTGAGTGGATGCCGTGACGCACCCAGAAAGTGGGGCATAAGTCCAGGCCAGTAGTGTGGGGCGACTTTTCCTTGGGAGGATATATGAAAAGAAAACCTGTTCTACCGAGTGATGGGTCATCCGTACATATTGAAGGTTTTGTTTGGTACCATGTATGAGGGCCATTCAGAATGCAATGAGCCCGAGGCTACAAAATGAAAACCGCTGAAGGGTTCATAATGCAATTGCCTGCGGAAGAAGGTGCGGTCCCTACAAGAGCGCTGAGGTCCTAAACTCACTGCCGAATAGACCTGCAGAAGAAGGTGCGATCCCTATAAGAAAGCTGAGGTCGTAAACGCACAGCTGAAGGGACATGCGGAAGAAGGTGCTCTCCCTATAAGAGCGTTGAGGTCCTAAACTCACCGTTGAAAGGATCGTAATGCAACTACCTGCGGAAGGATGTGCGGTCTCCATAAGAGCGCTGAGATCTTACACTCACCACGGGAAGGATTGTAATGCAATTGCTTGCGGAAGGAGGTGTGGTCCCCATAATACCTCTGAGGTCCTAAACTTACCGCTAGAAGGATCGTAATCCAATTGCCTGCGGAAGGAGGTGCGGTTCCTATAAGAGCGTTGATGTCCTAAACTCACCGTTGAAAGGATCGTAATGCAACTACCTGCGGAAGGAGGTGCGGTCCCTATAAGAGCGCTGAGGTCCTAAACTCACAGCGGGAAGGATTGTTGTAATGCAATTGCTTGCGGAAAGAGGTGTGGTCCCCATAGTACCTCTGAGGTCCTAAACTTACCGCTAGAAGGATCGTAATCCAATTGCCTGCCGAAGGAGGTGCGGTCCCTATAAGAGCGTTGAGGTCCTAAACTCACCGTTGAAAGGATCGTAATGCAACTACCTGCGGAAGGAGGTGCGGTCCCTATAAGAGTGCTGAGGTCCTACGTTCACCGCTGTAAGGGTCGTAATGCAATTGCCTGCGGAAGAAGGTGCAGTCCCTATAAGAGCGCTGAGGTCCTAAACTCACCGCTGGAAGGATTGTAATGCAACTACCTGCGGAAGAAGGTGCAGTCCCTATAAGAGAGCTGAGGTCCTAAACTCACCGCTGGAAGGATTGTAATGCAATTGCCTGCGGAAGAAGGTGCAGTCCCTATAAGAGCGCTGAGGTCCTAAACTCACCGCTGGAAGGATTGTAATGCAATTGCCTGCGGAAGAAGGTGCAGTCCCTATAAGAGCGCTGAGGTCCTAAACTCACCGCTGGAAGGATTGTAATGCAATTGCCTGCGGAAGAAGGTGCAGTCCCTATAAGAGCGCTGAGGTCCTAAACTCACCGCTGGAAGGATTGTAATGCAATTGCCTGCGGAAGAAGGTGCAGTCCCTATAAGAGCGCTGAGGTCCTAAACTCACCGCTGGAAGGATTGTAATGCAATTGCCTGCGGAAGGAGGTGTGGTCCCCATAATACCTCTGAGGTCCTAGACTCACCTCTGGAAGGATCGTAATCCAATTGCCTGCGGAAGAAGGTGCAGTCCGTATAAGAGCGCTGAGGTCCAAACTCGCCGCTAGAAGGACATGGCTTCACACCACGTTACGACAGAGCGAGCACGCACATGCGTTGATCGCCCACGACACCCAGTCGTGCTGGAAACAGTGAAATGGATGCTTCAGAAGAAGAGCAAACGGTGTAGGGCTTTTCCTGACAGCAGAAAGAGTGATCGAAGAATGGCACAAATGTACAGAGAGCACTGCATGGCCGCCGCAAGGGTCAAGGCATGGCCCAACCGTTCAGGATGTTGTTGGCCGGTGACGAACGCCACACCGCATTACCGATGCCATTGTGCAGGAGGTGGATGCCCTCATTGAGTTACGGTAGCAGCCATTGCCGCAGAGGTCGGAGTGTGCTTCGGAAATATTCGTGCCTTAATTAAAAACAGATGGAAATTTCGCAGGTGGAATTGCGCGTCTCACAGTATTCAAGCAGCACAGGAAGCATGTCGAATGGACTTCGCTCCCGAACATTTGCTGCGCTATGCCAAGCAAGCCACGAGTGGTCGCTGGAGACGAGACTTCGACCTCGAGTCAAAACGACAAAGTCTCTAGTAGAAGCATGCAGGGTCACCGCCAAGGTGAGCTAAAGAATGCTCTGAGAAGCAAACAATTTTCCTCGCACGACGTCAAGCAGCGTTCGGAACTGTTTTACAACACAGCACCAGGAATTTCACAAGACGGCCATACAGTGGGAAAAGCTCCTCAACAGTACCGGGCAATACTTTTGAAATAACGGTACTGGTTTTGAATTTATAGCCTCCGGCTCTTTTCTTTTTGAATGGCCCTCATAATGCTGGAGTTGGTTTAATAATGAATATGAAAATAGGGCAGTGGGTAAGCTACTACGACCAGCATAGTTAAAGAATTATTGTCGTCAAGATAGACACCAAACCAATGCCCACCACAACAGTGCAGGTCTATATGCCTGCTAGTCCAGCGGATGATGAGAAATCGAAAGAATATACGAAGAAATAGAAGATTTATACAATATGTAAAAGGTGACGAGAATCTAATTGTGACGGGAGACTGGAATGCAGTGGTAGGCCAAGGAACAGAAGGTAATACAGTAGGAGAATTCAGATTGGGACAGAGGAACGAAAGAGGAAGTCGGCTGGTTGAATTCTGCACTGATCATAATTTAGTCCTTGCCAATACTTGGTTCAAACACCACAAACGACGGCTGTATACGTGGACGAGACCTGGAGACACTGGAAGGTATCAAATAGACTTCATTATGATTAGGCAGAGATTCAGAAACCAGGTGTTGGATTGCAAAACTTTCCCAGGAGCAGACGTGGACTCTGACTACAACTTGTTGGTCATGAAATGCCATCTGAAGTTGAAAAAATTGAAGAAAGGAAGGAATGCAAAAATATGGGATCTAGACAAGTTGAAAGAAAAGAGTGTGCGGGATTGTTTCAGGGAACATGTTGTTCAAGGAATAAATGAAAAGGCTGAAGGAAACACAATAGAGGAAGTGTGGATGGTCATGAAAAATGAAGTCAGTAGGGCTGCTGAAGAAATGTTAGGAAGGAAGAAAAGACCAAGTAAGAATCAATGGATAACTCAGGAGATACTAGACTCGATTGATGAACGACGAAAATACAAGAATGCTAGAAATGAAGAGGGCAAAAAATAATACAGGCGCTTGAATAATGACGTGGATAGAACGTGCAAGGTAGCTAAGGAGAAGTGTCTGAAGGAGAAGTGCAAGGATGTCGAAGGTTGTATGGTCTTAGGAAAGGTAGATGCTGTATACAGAAAAATCAAGGAAAACTTTGGAGAAAGGAAATCTAGGTGTATGAATATTAAGAGGTAAGATGGAAAGCTACTTCTAGGGAAGGAAGGAAAAGCAGACAGATAGCAGGAACATATCCAACAGTTGTATCAAGGTGAAGATGTAGATAATTTGGTTCTGGAACAAGAAGAGGCTGTTAATGTTGATGAAATAGGAGACCCAACCTTTAGGTCAGAGTTTGACAGAGCTGTGAGTGACCTAAATAGGAACAAGGCACCTGGAATTGATGACAATCCCTCTGAAATACTGACTGCTTTAGGGGAAACCAACATGGCAAGTTTATTCCATTTTGTGTGTAAGATGAATTATATAGGAGAAGTCCCATCCGATTTTCGGCAGAATATTGTTATACCTATTCCCAAGAAAAGCGGTGCTGACAGGTGTGAAAACTACCGCACCATTAGTTTAGTATCTCATGCCTGCAAAATTTTAACACGTGTTATTTACAGAAGAATGGAAAAAGAAGTTGAAGCTGAGTTGAAGACCAATTTGGCTTCAGAAGAAATGTAGGGACACGTGAAGCAATCCTGACCTTACGTTTGATCTTAGAGAATCGAATTGAGAAGGACACGCCCACGTAAATGTTATTCGTAGATCTAGAAAGGGCATTCGACAATGTTGATTGGACCAAGCTATTTAAGATTCTGAAGGTGATTGGGATCCGGTACCGAGAACGAAGAATTATCTACAATCTGTATAAAAATCAGTCTACAGTGATAAGAATCGAGGGCTTTGAAAAAGAATCAGCAATCCTGAAAGGAGTGAGGCCATGCTGCAGTTTGTCCCCCCTTCATTTTCAATGTTGACATACAAAAGACAGTAAAGGAAATCAAAAAGGACTTTGGAAAGGAAATCCATGGAAAGGAAATCAAAACCTTAAGATTTGCCGATGATGTTATTTATATGAGATTGCAAAAGATCTCGAAAAGCTGCTGAATGGTATGGACGAAGTCTTGGGTAGGGAGTACAAGATGAAAATAAATAAGTCCAAAACAAAAGTAATGGAGTGCAGTCGAAAGAAATGCAGGTGATGCAGTTAATATTAGATTAGGAAATTAAGCCTTAAAGGAAGTAGATGAATGTTGTTACTTGGGTAGTAAAATAACTAACGATGGTAGAAGTAAGGAGGACATAAAATGCAGACTAGCACAAGCAAGGAAGAGCTTTCTTAAGAAAAGAAATTTGCTCACTTCAAACATTGATATAGGAATTAGATGTTTTATAAGATTTTCGTGTGGAGTGTGGCATTGTATGGAAGTGAAACATGGGCGATAACTAGTTCAGAGAGAAAGAGAATAGAAGCTTTTGAAATGTGGTGTTACAGAAGAATGCTGAAGGTGAGATGGATAGATCGAATCACGAATACAGGGATACTGAATCGAATTGGTGAGAGGAGATCGATTTGGCAAAATTTGACGAGAAGAAGAGATAGTATGAGAGGACACACTTAAGATACCCAGGACTTGTTCAGTTAGCTTTTGAAGGAAGTGTAGGTGGTAAGAACGCTGGGGGTAGACTAGGATATGAATGCAGATTGGAGCAGATGTAGGATGCAATTGTTACGTAGAAATGAAATCTTCGGCGCAGGATAGGGTCTCATTGAGAGCTATATCAAACCAGTCTATGGACTGATGACTGAAACAACAACAAACCCTTACATTATATATATTGTGTGTGTTTGCCGCATTATTTGTATAAAATGTCGCTTCTATACATGTCCACTACTACAATAAAATTACCGTATTCATTCTAAATCACAATATTTCATCTTTACTCAAACTATTTATACTTGCATTAATTTCACTTGTATTCGAAGTATATGAAACGCTTCAGTTACGTTGGGATGGGAAAAATAGATGAAGAAAAGGCCGTATTCAGAGGTGGGAATTGACCAGAACCCCAGGAGTTTTAACGAATGCATTTCTATTAACCATTGTATATATAACTAGCTCATGTAACCATGCTTCGCTGCGGAATTCTCAGAAAGACTGCTTTTATGGTTTTTCCAACTGAAGTCATCATAGGTCATTGCAATGACGTCAGTAGGAATGTCGCGATTAAATGCAAAACTATTCTTTGAAATAGTTGATCAAATGAAAATCCGCACACTTTTTCACTTGTAACGAACAGTACTACGCTGCCGATGTAACAGTCAAAATTCCAGAGCTGGAGTGACCAGGCCGCAGACAGCCGCGAACACTCCTCTGCCATTGTTCCGTTAAGAGTGCAAACTTCTAATTCAAATCAGCGCCTCAGAGTACGGATTGAATTGGTGGAATACTATGATGTGTTACGTAGCATTAGTGTCAAGAAATTTATGAACCATGGGAATTGCATACTAAAGAAGAGAGAGATCTAATTCCCCAACTACTTCGCGCCAATATTCAGGTAGGATGTTGTACTCGATACGGAGTAATAATCCCATCTATCGGAGATGAATGGCAGCAGAAGACACTAAGAACACCACAACAAGCAATGGTCAATGTAATAATATTGCTGTTCAATTCTATGAGCTTTCTATATTCCAAGCCTTCACATTTAGTTTTCTTCACCATGAATAGCTAGTTGTTTTTTGGTCATGATCTTCCGATATTCTCTGATAAGAACGTTGTATCGCCGCAAATGAGGTGGAGGGTTGTGACTGAGAATAGGGAGCCATTATGTGGGAGTTGACATAATTTTTCCTGTAATCATGTTGTATTTGTCGATAGCACCAATAATAATATAAATATTTGAGAACAATATTTGGCCTTTCCCTGAACTACCATTTCACTCAGCGTGAATAAAACTATTTATGGTCTAGACTGTAACGACTTATTCCCCGACTTTAACACCGATTTTTATTAAATTCTCTTCAGCAGTTTTCTCTTGACGGGCATACGTAGTTACAAACGGACAGACAGGCAGACAGACAGACAGACAGACAGACAGACAGACAGACAGACAGACAGACAGACAGACAGACAGACAGACAGAAAATACGGCAAATTCGAACGTGCATTTCCTTGTTATTGCTGTCACGACCGATACAGATATATCATTATTTTAAAGTTAAACTCTTGTTTTATGTATATTTAAATACCCACACGAATCCACCACACTCACGTGGAGCCTTATTAGGAATTCTATAGCCCCTGAACTCTCCGGAAGTTCGGACAACCACCAAAATAACATTTCCGCCTTAATACCCCCACCCAGCTGAAATCCTGACTACGCTACTGACGTCTCCCCATTACGCTCTTCGAGCATCTGACCAGCCATTCCATCTTGCTTGGCGGAGATTGCTGACATCGCGTGCCTCACAATCACAGAACTGCTCTTGTGCACTCAGGTTTCCAATATTCCACTTTATAGCCAAACATTAATATTTTGAAATCAATAAGGAATATAAGATATGTACATCTTACTTCAATCAATCAATCAATCAATCAATAAATCAATCAATCAATACTGATCTGCATTTAGGGCAGTCGCCCAGGTGGCAGATTCCATATCTGCTGTTTTCCTAGACTTTTCCTAAATGATTTCAAAGAAATTGGAAATTTATTGAACATCTCCCTTGGTAAGTTATTTGCCCCAGTTTGTACTCTTGCATTCCAAATTTATCTTCATATTGTGATCTTTCCTACTTTTATAAACGCCACTCAAACTTATTCGTCTACTAATGTCATTCCACGCCACCTCTCCGCTGACAGCTCGGAACATACCACTTAGTCGAGCAGCTCTTCTTCTTTCTCCCAATTCTTCCCAGCCCAAACATTGCAACATTTTTGTAACGCTACTCTTTTGTCGGAAATCATCCAGAACAAATCGAGCTGCTTTTCTTCGCATTTTTTCCAGTTCTTGAATCAGGTAATCCTGGTGAGGGTCCCATACACTGGAACCATACTCTAGTTGGGGTATTACCAGAGACTTATATGCCCTCTCCTTTACATCCTTACTACAACCCCTAAACACCCTCATAACCATGTGCAGAGAGCTGTACCCTTTATTTACAATCCCATTTATGTGATTACCCCAATGAAGATCTTTCCTTATATTAACACCTAGATACTTACAACGATCCCCAAACGGAACTTTCACCCCGTCAACGCAGTAATTAAAACTGAGAGGACTTTTCCTATTCGTGAAACTCACAACCTGACTTTTAACCCTGTTGATCAACGTACCATTGCCTGCTGTCCATCTCACATAATTATCGATGTCACGTTGCAGTTGCTCACAATCTCGTAAATTATTTATTACTCTATAGAGAATAACATCATCCGCAAAAAGCCTTATCTCTGATTCCACTTCTTTACTCATATCATTTATATATATAAGAAAACATAAAGGTCCAATGATACTGCCTTGAGGAATTACCCTCTTAATTATTACAGGGTCAGATGATGCTTCGTCTACTCTAATCCTCTGAGATTATTCTCTAGAAATATAGCAACCCATTCAGTCACTCTTTTGTCTAGACCAATTACACTCATTTTTGCCAGTAGTCTCCCATGATCCACCCTATCAAATGCTTTAGACAGATCAATCGCGATACAGTCCATTTGACTTCCTGAATCCAATATATCTCCTATATCTTGCTGGAATCCTACAAGTTGAGCTTCAGTGGAATAACCTTTAATAAAACCGAACTGCCTTCTATCGAACCAGTTATTAATTTCGCAAACATGTCTAATATAATCAGAAAGTATACCTTCCCAAAGCTTACATACAATGCATGTCAAACTTACTGGCCTGTAATTTTCAGCCTCATGTCTATCACCCTTTCCTTTATACACAGGGGCTACTATAGCAACTCTCCATTCATCTGGTATAGCTCCTTCGGCCAAACAATAATCAAATAAGTACTTCAGGTATGGTACTATATCCCAACCCATTGTCTTTAGTATATCTCCAGAAATCTGGTCAATTCCAGTCGCTTTTCTAGTTTTCAACTTTTGTATCTTATTGTAAATGTCATTGTTATCATATGCAAATTTTAATACTTCTTTAGCCTTAGAGTCCTCCACTATCTCGACATTATCCTTGTAACCAACAATCTTTGGATGCTGCTGACTGAATACTTCTGCCTTTTGAAAATCCTCACATACACACTCCCCTTGTTCATTAATTATTCCTGCAATGTCCTTTTTGGAACCTGTTTCTGCCTTAAAATACCTATACATACACTTCCATCTTTCACTAAAATTTGTATGAATGCCAATTATGCTTGCCATCATGTTATCCTTAGCTGCCTTCTTTGCTAGATTCAATTTTCTAGTAAGTTCCTTCAATTTCGCCTTACTTCCACAGCCATTTCTAACTATATTTCTTTCCATTCTGCACCTTCTTCTTAGTCTCTTTATTTCTCTATTGTAATAAGGTGGGTCTTTTACCATTCCTTACCACCTTTACAGGTACAAACCTGTTTTCGTATTCTTCAACAATTGCTTTAAACCCATCCCAGAGTCTGTTTACATTTTTATTTACCGTTTTCCACCGATCATAGTTACTTTTTAGAAACTGCCTCAAGCCTGTTTTATCAGCCATATGGTACTGCCTAACAGTCCTACTTTTAAGACCTTCCTTTCTATCACATTTATTTTTAACTACGACAAAAACAGCTTCATGATCACTAATACCATCTATTATTTCAGTTTCTCTATAGAGCTCACCTGGTTTTATCAGCACCACATCTAGAATATTTTTCCCTCTGGTTGGTTGCATCACTTCCTGAATCAGCTGTCCTTCCCATATTAACTTATTTGCCACTTCAGTGAATGGCTCCTAACATTTGGCAACGGTGAACGAAGTCAAAATGGCACGAGATTTCATAAAACCAGATTTCAAAAATATAGTACGGGATTTATTTAGTTCTCATATTCACTTCTTTCACAGCAGCAATTTTGTGCTCAATCAGTCAACAGGTTCTGAATTGTTCGATGCATGACTGATGTTAATAAAACTTATTTGTGAAACGGAGCAGGACTGACTGTAGTGAAGCTAGACAAAAGTGTCGTTCATACAGAAAATCTGATGGGCTCAAATTCACGAAAAACAAAAAAGCTTTGTTTCGAGAAGTAATTTAGCACAACTTAATCCCAATATCTCGTTCGTTCTTATGCAACTTAGCCTTCTCTATTGCAATGACAAGGATAAATCTCTCCTCTCCGGTGTCTAGTCGTGTATGTAGCTTTCTCAAGAGAACACAATTACACACGATATGGTTTGTAATACTAGTAGGGGAACAGTGACAGTCCCAAAAGTTGGCGTCAGCAATTTTTCTGCTGACTCAATACCCGAGGTTGTTGACCCCACGGTCTTAACCCCATGACGTCATGACCACGTGACCGTGACGTCACATTGTTGTAAACAAGGGCACGTGCTTAGCCTCGTGCATTTTGACAGCTGTCATCTTGACGGGCCGTATCCTCACTTTTACGGACAACAGAGCATCGCTAACCTCACTGCTGCCATATTGACGAGGCTAAATCTCATTGCTGCGACCTTATGCACGTGGTGGCGGGCAATTTAAAATCCACGTGTTCTTTGATAGCTGTCATGTCCTAACCACGTGCACTTGTCTTGCTGAGGAGTTTAAAGAAGTGAACATGGTTAACTTCAGTGGTGCTATCTTAACAGACCCAAACCTCACTGCTGCCATCTAGGGGAGCGGAGTTCAAAATCCACATGTTTTTTGACAGCTGTCAAGTCTTAACCACGTGGGTGCGAAGTTTGATCGAGTAAACTTACTGCTACCATCTTAACAGACCCAAACCTCACAGCTGCCATCTACGGGACCCGAATTTTAAAGGATCTTGACAGGGACTCAGCCATGCTGCAGAATTTTTCGAAAGATCCTAAAGCCAGGGTGCCTAATCACAGTGGCACTTCCCTTCTCGATCTTAGAGGCCATAGTTTTATGGCATGCTGCCCTTCTCGACATACCATCATCATAGAGGTCATAGTTGAAGGCAAGCTGCCCTTGTACGCCATCTTGCGCAAGCACACCTAGACCGTCTCATAAGAGCAGCCGCTATCTTGCGCAAGCGACCTAAGGCTGTCTCACAAGAACCTGTTTATAGCTGGCATCCTGCGCTAGATTCACAAGTTGAGAATCCCAAACACCTAGTCTCCGATTTAAACCTAGAACCGTCAGCCTTCTCCAGCATTTGGCTGAAAATATGCAGCCCCCGAGCTAAACCGGCTCTTGACAGGCAGGTAGATACACAACTTGTGAATCCATTTTAGTTGTCTTTGACCGGATTCTAAGAGACGTGAGCGCTAAGTAACATCACTCATATAAATAATTAGGCAATAGGCTGTTGTTTAGCAGCAATGTGCTCAGGTGATAGCTGCATAAGGTCACCCGCTGACATCTAGCGACCGTTCACTTGGTAGATCACTGTCGAATGCAATAATCTCAGGTATGTGCTCTGTAATCGGCAACCTACAGACTCAGCTAAGCGTCCCGTAGTCGTTAACTACACAACATTCTGTTGGTAAACACCTATAGTTGGGACAAGAGACTTCGTTTCGGGACATTCTGTGTTCTAAACATCACTAAGAGAATTGGCTGCGCGGTTTAGGACACGTAGCTATCGCGGGTTCAAGCCCCACACTCAAGATGCGTTACCGTGGTTTCTTATTTTCACATTAGACAAATGCTGGAGCTGTACCTTCTGTTAAACTTATGAGTAGTATAATTGGATGGTTCTGCGGCCTCCTCCTCCTCCCGCGGGAAATTTGAATTTTGGCGGGAAATTTGAATTTTGGCCCGAGATCTGAATTTGTAAACAAAGCCACGTGCATTTTGACAGCAGTCATCGACAGCAACGCATCGCTAACCTCACTGCTGCCATCTTGACGGGAATAAACCTCAGTGGTTCCAACTTAACCTAAATAGCGCGAGATTTGAATTTGTAAACAAAACCACGTGCTTTTTGACAGCCATCTGCTTTTTGACAGACAACAACATATCGCAAACCTCAGTGCAGCCATCATGACGGGCCTAAACCTTAATGCTACCAACTTAACCTCACTAGCGCGAGATTTGAATCGGTAAACAAATCCACGTGCTTTTTGAAAGCTGTCATCCCCCATCTTTAAACTACAGAGCACGGTGCTGCCCTCTTTATCGCAGTAGCTGTAAATTCGTCACCTGTCATCGGCAATGCTGCCATCTTGGCGGGTCTAAACCTTAGTGGTACCAACTTAAAATAACTAGCGCGAGATTTGAATCGGTAAACAAATCCACGTGCTTTTCTGACAGCTGTCATCCGCCATTTTCAATCTATAGAGCACAGTGCTGCCCTCTTTAGCTACTTACCTTTGAAATGTGGTGGCGGATAATTTGAAAAATGTTTTTTGACAGCAACCATCTTTGAGCACCGCGCTGCCCTCTTTAGCTAGATACCTGTGGTGGCAGACAATTCCACGTGACAGCAGCCATCTTTGAGCACAGTGCTGCCCTCTTTGAATGGCAGCAAATTCCACGTGCTCTTGTTTGGAAACAAACTCACGAGTAGTATAGTAGGACAGTTCTGCGGCCTCCTCCTCCTCCCGCGGAAAATTTGAATTTTGAGCGCCATCTTACATCGCAAACCACAGTGCTACACTCTTTAGGTACATACCTTTGAACTATGGGGGCGGATAATTTAAAAAGAAAAAAATCTACAGCAGCCATCTCTCGACGCTAATTGCACAAGATGGTGGCTATACATAACTCCTTAAAAGTGCTTATGCAAGATGGCCGCTATACATAGGATCTTATGAGACCCCTTGGGATGCTTGCGAAAGATGGCGGTTATACAAGGCTCCTTATGAGACGCCCTAGGGATGCTTGCGCAAGATGGCGGTTGCTCTTATGAGGCGGCTTAAGGGTTCCTGCACAAGATGGCTAGAGACGTCCTAAGGATGCTTGCGCAAGATGGCAGACGCAAGATGGCGGCTATACACGAATCCTTATGAGACGCCTTAAGGGCGCTTGTACAAGATGGTCGCTGCTCTTATGAAGAAAGCTAGCTTGGAGGCTAACGTGTCATGCTAGTTCGGTTCATTAAATTTGGGGCTTAAATACAAAATGTTAAATATCTCGAAAACGGTGCATCGTAGAGCAAAACGGACAACATTTTTCTGCCCAATACCTCGGTTCGCAGTATGAGAAACATGATAGCATAAGAAGAACATAGTCTAATGATGAGATCAACGGTTCGGTTCCTACTTAGGCCCTTTGGCATTCGCTCTGTTTTAGCTTGAATTGAAGCAAGTCTTCGTGACATGATCAGGTCTAGCTATGGTAGAGAGTATAACGTGCCGTGCAGGTTCGATTCATTAAATTTGGGGCTTAAATGCAAAATGTTAAATATCTTGAAAACGGTGCAACGTAGAGCAAAAGGGACAAAATTTTTCTGCCCAATACCCACGTTCGCAGTATGAGGAACAAGGAAAACATAGTCTAATGATGGGATCAACGGTTCGGTTCCTACCTAGGCCCTTTGGCATTTGTTCTGTTTTAGCTTGTATTGAAGCGACACTTCGTAACATGAAAAAGTCTAGCTATGGTAGAGAGTATAACGTACCGTGCTGGTTCGATTCATTAAATTTGGGGCTTAAATACAAAATGTTAAATATCTCGAAAACGGTGCATCGTAGAGCAAAACGGACAACATTTTTCCGCCTAATACCCTGGTTCGCAGTATCTGGAACAAGGAAAACATAGCCTAATGATGAGATCAACGGTTCTATTCCTACTTAAGCCCCTTGGCATTGGCAGGTATGTAATTCTACAAGATGGTGGCTGCTCTTATTAGACACAAGATGGCTTGACGTCCTAGGGCGGACACAAAATGGTGACTATACATAGCTCCTTATGAGACAGCCTAGGGGTGCTCGCACAAGATGGCGGCTACTCTTAAGAAGAAAGCTAGCTTAGAGGCTACTGCGCAAGATAACGGCTGCTGTTATGCATGCGGTGGAGGGCAATTTGAAATTCTATGGGCTTAATCAACAGAGCACCCTGCTGCTCTCTTTAGCTGAAATATGGTGGCGGATAATACGAAAAATTCTTTTGACAGCTGTCATCTTTAAACAATGGCGACTATACATAGGCTGTTAAGGCCTTATCATTCTCCTCCTCCTCCTCCTCCTCCTCCTCCTCCTCCTCCTCCTCCCCCTCCTTCTCTACCTCCTCCACCTCCGCCTCTTATGTCAAGGCATAGCTTTATATCGAACAAGTTTAAACCTGCATCGCGAAGGCAAGCGTGTGCAGCGATAACATTATTGTGCAAGTTTAGACTTACGAAACATAAGAAGAGTAGAATCAAACCCTGTACTCGATACAACATGTGATCAGAACATTGATTGACGTGTTCAGAACACAAAATAAGTGATCAAGTCTAGAATCGAACACTGTACTCGATACAACATATGATCAGAACATTGATTGATGTGTTCAGAACACAAAATAAGTGATCAAGACTAGAATCGAACACTGTACTCAATACAACATGTTAGGGGGTACCCTTGTTTTAAGAAGATCAGAATGAAACATAACAAGACTAGAATCGGACACTGTAATCGATGTTGTTAACTTCAACATATGATCAGAACATTGTTTGATGTGTTCAGAGCAAAAGTACAATTTTAATGATTTGCTTAGTGTAAAATCAAAAACTATGGAAACACACTGTGCACATATCGCGTAGCTAACTCGCTCAGTAAACGATATTGCAAAACTACAACTTCAATGATTTGCCTAGTGTAAAAATCAAAAACACACAGCACACATACTGCACAGCTAACTCGCTCAGTAAACGATATTGCAAAAGTACAACTTCAAATGATTTACCTTCCATCATTCGTCTTCTGTGAAGATCAGTCGAACAAGTTATCGCGTAAACGTTTAACATGAAATATCAGTCAATCTTTTGGCATGGGTTACAAGCATGTAGCTTATGCGGGAAGTAAAATTAAACAGAACGCTAGTGCTATAAGAAATACTCTGCTTACATTTAAGTCCCTAGCTGTTGAACAAATTATTACATAAATATGTAACATGAAATATCGGTTCGGTAACATATTGTTTCAATCTATTGACATGGGTTACAAGCATGTAGCTTGTGCAGGCGAGGGCTACTATGCAAAATGCTGAGCCGAAAAAAATAATCGCGATAGGGTATGGAACCCAGCGGTTACGTCTTATCAGAAGGGCAAAAAGGATGAAAGGACTCTTCCTCCTCCTTACCGCACATTCCTTGTAGGGCTAATTGGCTAATGCGCTAATGGGCAAAAGGGCTAATGGGCAAAAGGGCCTAAGTGCTAATAGGCAAAAGGGCTAAAGGGCAAAAGGAGCAACAACCTCATCGATCGCTATCAGCAAGAAAGCTTGTACTTTGGTAAGTGTAAAAAATTAATCTTTATTGGTAAATGGCTTTATGTTCAGAACAAGGAATGGAAACTAGGGGTTACGTCTTACCTAATAAAATCCCCGAGGTGCGATGAGTTACGCTTTTGTAACTAGTGTTTGGAACACGATGCACCGTTTTCGGGATATTTTACATTTTGCATTTAAGCCCCAAATTTAATGAATGGAACCAGCACGGTACGTTAAACTCTCTACCATAGCTAGACCTGATCATGTTACGAAGACTCGCTTCAATGCAAGCTAAAACAGAGCAAATGCCAAAGGGCATAAGTAGGAACCGAACCGTTGATCCCATCATTAGACTATGTGTTTCTTGTTCCTCATAGTGGGAACCTGGGTATTAGGCAGAAAAATTTTGTCCGTTTTGCTCTACGGTGCACCGTTTGCGAGATATTTAACATTTTGCATTAAGCCCTAAATTTAATGAATCGAACTAACGCGACACGTTAGCCTCTAAGCTAGCTTTCTTCATAAGAGCAGCAGCTATCTTGCGCAAGCATCCCTAGAGCGTCTCATAAGGAGCCTTGTATAACCGCCATCTTGCGCAAGCATCCCAAGAGGGTCTCATAAGATCCTATGTATAGTGGCCATCTTGCATAAGCACTTTTAAGGAGTCATGTATAGCCACCATCTTGTTCAATTAGCGTCGGGAGATGGCTGCTGTAGAATTTTTCTTTTTAAATTATCCGCCACCATATTTCAAAGGTATGTATCTAAAGAGTGTAGCACTGAGGTTTGCGATGTAAGATGGCGGTTGACAGCTGAGAAAAAGCGTGCGAGTTTGTTTACTAAACAAGAGCACGTGGAATTTTTCAATTTGTCGCCACCACATTTCAGAGGTATCTAGCTAAAGTTGGCAGCACGGTGCTCTCTTGATTAAAGATGGCGGATGACAGCTAACAGAACTGTTCAAATTGCCCGCTACTACATGTCATAAAGAGGGCAGCGCGGTGCTCTGTGGTTTAAAGGTGGCGGAAGACAGCTGAATAAAGAGGGCAGCACAGTGCTCTATTGATTAAAGATGGCGCATGACAGCTGTCAAAAAAGCACGTGGCTTTGTTTCCAAACAAGAGCACATAGAATTTTTCAAATTGCCGCCACCACATTTCAAAGGTATCTAGCTAAAGAGGGCAGCACTGTGCTCTGTTGATCAAAGATGGCGGATGACAGCTGTCAGAAAAAAGCACGTGAGTTTGATTCCAAACAAGAGCACGTGGAATTTGCCACCGCCACAAATTGGGCAGCACGGTGCTCTCTTGATTAAAGATGGCTGCTGTCACGTGGAATTGTCTGCCACCACATTTCAAAGGTATCTAGCTAAAGAGGGCAGCACGGTGCTCTCTAGATGAAAGATGGCTGCTGTCAAAAAGCATTTTTCAAACTATCCGCCACCACATTTTAAAGGTAAGTAGCTAAAGAGGGCAGCACTCTGCTCTATAAGTTAAAGATGGCGGATGACAGCTGTCAAAAAAGCACGTGGATTTGTTTACCGTTTCAAATCTCGCGTTAGTGAGGTTAAGTTGGTAGCAATAGGTTTAGGCCCGTTAAGATAGCAGCACTGCGGATGATAGGTGACGAATTTGCAGCTACTGCGATAAAGAGGGCAGCACGGTGCTCTGTAGTTTAAAGATGGCGGATGACAGCTGTCAAAAAGCACGTGGATTTGTTTACAAATTCAAATCACGCGCTAGTGAGGTTAAGTTGGTAGCACTGAGGTTTAGGCCCGTCAAGATGGCTGCACTGAGGTTTGCGATACGTTGTTGTCTGTCAAAAAGCACGTGGCTGTCAAAAAACCTGTGGCTTTGTTTACCGATTCAAATCTCGCGCTAGTTAGGTTAAGTTCTTACCACTGAGGTTTAGGCCCGTCAAGATGGCAGTACTGATGTTAGCGATGCGTTGTTGTCTGTCAAAAAGCATGTGGCTGTCAAAAAACACGTGGATTTGTTTACAAATTCAAATCTCGCGCTAGTGAGTTGAAGTTGGTAGCACTGAGGTTTCGGCCCGTCAAGATGGCAGCAGTGAGGTTAGCGATGCGTTGTTGTCTGTCAAAAACGCACGTGGCTTTGTTTACAAATTCAAATCTCGCGCCAAAATTAAAATTTCCCGTCAAAATTCAAATTTCCCGTGGGAGGAGGAGGAGGCCGCAATACCATCCAATTATACTACTCTTGTGTAAGCGTATGCGAGCGTGTAATTTAAGTTTGTACTGTTAGTCGTGGTGATTATTGATACACCGCAACGCTGCGTGTTGTAATAGGTAACATGGAAGTACTTCCTACCCATCGTAAGTAGCACCTAATAAGATACTCGTGGTAGTGGTGATTATTGTTTTAAAAGAAGTATTTTTTCTTCAAAGGTAAGTGTATGAATATTTTTCCTCACTGTATTCTATAGTCGTAACAGCTATAACTTCCTAGCATTTGGATGCCAACATCGCTAATATTTTTTCTTTTTGGAATGGGATTATAATTTTAGACTGTAGGGTTAGCGACGTGTTAGCCTCAGTGTCGCAAGATATTCGGTTTAAACTGTAATGTTAGTGGTGATTATTAAAGTGACGATTAATTCTGTGTTTCGTTTTAAACGTTCAGTATTCTAAAACACCTGTTGTGAAAAGCCCTACTATGAGCTAGTTCATGAGGCATATAGCTTGTGCACGCTAATCACATTGTGGTAATTATTGTTTTATGAGGAAGCACATCTATCCTCTGCAGGTCTATAGTTCCGCTGACTACGCATTTACCTTGGTGTTGCCCTCCTGCCAGTGATAATAACGTTGTAGATGCGCAACTAGTATTCACGTGTTCGATTCCCGGGATTAAAAAGTAGTAAGTATAGACTGTTGTGTTGAATATCGACAGAAGATATAGTGCCGGAAAATGGTATTACCTTGCGTTAGAAGAACATCAAAGGGGACAGCGCCGTAATCTTCTCCGCAGCGAGAGGAAGCTGTTGTCGGGTGGGGATGGGGCTACCTCACAGCATTTGCTTGTCACACAATCATTAATCAAGTAGTGCATTTGTTATCTTTCACAGCAGAGAGTGTCAATGTTCATTTTCTACTAGGTAGATCTTACAAAATAATATATCATTTTTGCATTAATCCAGTGAGATTCCTTCTATTAGAGATTTTTTCTTCACGATAAACAGAGTTCGACATCCATGTTAAACGAATCAATTACAGTAATAGAATGAGATTATTTTTATAGTGTTGGTATTAATAAGATTTCGATTCTAGAAGGGGGTTCGAATCCAAGTTTCTTAAAATCTATCATTCACTGGATGGAGTAGTGTTCGAATCCACTACAGTAATATAAAGAGATTTGTATCTACTTCCCTTCGCGCACCCTCCTCCTATTACACATTATTAACATGTCTGTTTGACAATCAAGGTACGTTTTTCAAAACACGATGCTGAAGATAGCATCCGTGCTCTGTAAAAGGATTGAACCTGTTAATCTTGTCGGATGGAGACATACAGCATTTGCTTGTCCTACAATCAATTCTATATTTTTGCGTGTATGCAGAAGTGCGTTTGATACTTGAAAACTGAAAAGGGAAAAATGTATTACCTTCTCCTTCCTCCTCCTACGGCTCCCTCTTATGCGTTACAAGAGAACAACGCTACACCATGCTTTGCAGTCTACTGTAACAGGATTGTACATGTTCTGTCTTGTCGGATGGTGACGTACAGCTTTAGCGTGGGGGTAGGGCATCTGTCGGTAAAACTGTGAGGAGGAGGCACGCAGATAAGCATGTCGGAGGTGGAAGACGACTGTGCCTCCTACTTATCTAAATTTATGATAAGATACCCCTTCCCTCCTCCACCTCCTTAATCATCTCTCCAAAATGTTGTCGGGGAAGGGTCATGTCGAGAGGGGAAGCTTGCTTTAAAACTATCGTCCTCTCTCCAAAATCCCCCTAGCTAGGATCGTTTCCTTTTTCAAAAATTCTGTGTCTGCACGTGGCTAAGTCCTGATAGCAGTAAGGTTATAAGAATCGTTGCATTCCCTCCTCAAAAATGGTGTCGTGAGGGGCCTATGTCGGGAAGGGCAGCTTGCTTTAAAACTACGACGTGGCAGGGATCATGCTGAGAAGGCAGCTTGCACCGCGCACCCTCCTCCCAACACATATTTTTATCATGTTCTGCCTTAACGATATTGTACCCATCCCGGGCATATCAGGACAACAATTACATAATGCGGCTTAACAAACAGATATATAAATGGAATTCCTGGATGAGAACATTCGGAAATCACTTCCTGGGGCTCGAAGTCCCATCCTCCTTACTCTCATTGTGACGTACCCACTCGGCCCACAGGTATGTGACAAAATTATAACGTGGTGGGTCACTTTAATATTAATATAAATAAATGATATCCCATTGTTTCTCCATAAACAATATCCCATGGGCGCCAGCCTTCAAGCTTATGGCTTGAAAACGAAAGTCGATAATTAATAATAATAATAATAATAATAATAATAATAATAATAATAATAATAATAATAACAATACGTAATGGGACTCAAAAACCTCCCACGGGTTGGGTGACGGGACACAAATCATTAGGTACACAAACTTGGAATTTAAGGATCATTAATAATAATTTCAGAAAATACAAATTAAAACAGCTATTTATTAGGATGAAAAACGTGACGTAACGGCGTATTAACGAAATCTGAACTTATGGAAGCAAAAGAAAAAGTGAATGAAATTAACTCTGAGAAACTGAACTGTTGCGCGAAGACTTGCAGTAACTTATGCCATAAGCTCACCATATGTAGACTCTGTTGTCTTGAAGCTGAAGATGGGTGGATCTCTCGTACAGGCTGCCTCATCTGTTGTTGGATTCCAGTCCTACTTCTGCTTTTCCTGCCTTAAACACTTCCTACTGTACTCTTTACATAAAGCCGTAATGAGTCCTAGTTTTAAATGCAAATCCACCATAGGTTATGTTCATGGAGAGAATACACTTGTTTTCTTCCGTATTACGGAACAGTAGCGTAGCTAAATTCATAATAAAAGCCCTCCTCCCCTATACTAGTCAAAACCGGTCTCCCGTTGACTACCTCTCGTCATTGAGATAACGAAGTGAACTAAGTTAAAATCTTCTCGGATGTGCAGACGTAGAATCGTTGTAAGAGTGTCTTCCAAGAGTGTCTCAGTGTCTAAGAGTCTTCTCCAGCTCTTGTCTTCGAAGTATATAGGTTCAAAAGTCTCCCTCCATCAGCCATATCACATGATCCAGTAAGATTCGAGGTCTCATCCCTTTTCATATGTATTGCTGTGAATCCATCACGTTGCTTCATTACGTCCATTCACATAGGCTGAACTTTCCCGCGAAATCAAATCGTCAGGTAGCTAACTTCGAAAAGTCGGCGTTCATAATGTTTCAACTGTCTCTTCAGAAGGTGGAGAGGGTAAGGTCTCCCGTAACCTTGATGACGTACTTTTCCTGGAAATGGCCTGAAATTAGCCTGCTGACTCTGGTCACCTCACAACGGCTATTGGAAATGTTCTGAGGTATCTGTGGAACAGCAGAGGTGAAAGAAGGTGCGGGCTGGAATAGGTCTCAACTACAGAATTAAAGTTAATTTAAAACTTTAACAAAGGTTATATTTTCTTTTCAAAATCAACAAATAACAGATAACAACATTCAACAATTTCCACTAGGTGAAATAACAACGAAAGGCAGGTACAAAATAATTTTTCCCGTTCAGGGGTTTTTTACCAGGTTTTGGGCTTCGAGCCCCACACTCACAATCTTTGAGCGATTAGCTCAACTTTACCAAGTTACCAAATGAACAAAGGGGCAGAAAACCCCATCGTGCCAAGGACCACTAGCTCCTAATTACAATGTTAAGGAAAAGAGCATACTCGCTCTCAATTTTACAAGCCTCTCAAAGGCCACAACAAACTTCACTTTTATCTGCCCTCAAGGCACACAAGGAAACAGGGGTAATTAATATCCAACCTACGGGGCCTTCGCATGAAGAAAACAAAACATCAGAAAACTTTACTACATAAAAGGAGAGAAGAACGCTTATGAAAACGTAATCACCTCTATTTCAAAATGAAGGGGAGTTCGAGAGGGTGAAGCACTCACTATCCCCGCTTTACAGTGAAAGATATTTGTAGATTATACATAGACAGAAAAGGAATTTACATTTTAAAAGATGGGTTACATATTAAAGGATTCGAACCTTCTCCGAGAGTTAAACTGCTGAGCTAGCAAGAAATAAAGATGTTAACAGGCCATTACCTTGTTGGAGATCTGTTGCCCGAAGAAAGAGGCGCTTCCCGCCCCCTGCTACATATCCACACACTAAGAAAGATGTTACTGAAGTGGCACCGAGACAAGAAAATCAGCAGTTTTTATACCCTCGTGGAAAATTCGAGACCTTTCAGGAATGAGTAGACACACCCCCTCAATTTTATTGGATAGCGAAAAGTTACACATCAACATCGAAAAAGAAAGACACTATTGGTCAGAAATTAATTACAAAAATTAGTGATTGGTTAAATTCAAAACAGGCGGAAAGAAAGGATAACTGTTGCCAACCCACAAACCACAGGACAAAATTTAGTAAAAACAAAACTTAGGAATACAATATTTCTTCAGGAGAGTACATTCCTTTACACCAGAGTGCGTTATCATAATTTTTGGTAGAGACATATGTTAGAGAATGTCCAAACTTCTTGATACGGAGCAAACAAACACAAATCGAAATAGACACAGTTCAGAACACTTCAAAATTACCAAATTTACAGTAGTGACATCTTCCGAGAAACCGTTGAGTTAATACAGTTTGTTAAAGTTCAGGCTTTCTCCTGTAGAGGAGTTTCAACTGGCGCAATATTTGAACTAGCGGCGTGGAGGTGTACCGCCCGGTACAGGAAAATTTACTGCAAGCTATTAATACGAATGATGTTGAAATACTTTACTCACTACGTGGTTCGTTCAGAATACGTTATAGCCGCAATACAAAGAAGTGAAATGATGATGTGAATCGGATTATTAAAACCCTATATATACATATTAATTTAAAAATGACCTACCAGTGATTAAATATATACATCTTATCAATTAATTATGTAGTTAAATATTTAAATACTTGCAGTGATGTCCCAAACATCACATTCGTCCCTCTGAGCCTGAAACAAGTAGCACTTCGTTGAGGGATCATCTACACCTTGCCACTTACGTTTCACTTGTTTTTAAAACAACTCTACATTCATTCATTACTGTATACAATATAACAATATTTTACAAAATTTCATCTTGATTATTCCACCTACAACTTAATTATAACAAATAATACATAACACTTCGAAATTTCCTTTAAAAACACAATATTACAACTTAGCGAGTTTTTGATGTCTCAAATTTTCTCAAATGTTCATCATCTCTTGCTGATTTCATGAATCCAGTGTATGCAACACTTGACCATTCAATTTATATCTGTACAAAATTTACACAAACAAAATGCATCGTATTACTCTTTCAAGTGTTTACACGTTCTTGCTGTATGACTATCACTTCACACACGCCAACACATTCACGTGGTGTTAGCGTAGGATAAAATTATTGCAAGTCTTTATGAAGACATCATATAGTCTACGGGGAATTTACAAATCTTACGCTTCAATATTAATGATCCTCGTTATATATAAATCATACACTAGATAACCCATACATGTCATTACATAAAGAAAACAGACGTAACCTTGGTAATGAACTCGTGTCAATCGTATACACACACATCGTGTAGCAAGCAAAACATAACTTGGGAAACTCCACCTTCCAGAGAGCGGTCAAATCCACGCTGCGACAGGTGTATATTATATAAGAGATAAGTGTGGCCTGGCCCAGCTCTACCGAAAGTCCACTGGACTCGTAATATATCTACGGAGAATGCTAATGTTGTACGAACCCAGTAAAATGCAATCGCCGTCAGATAATTTATAAGCACAAGGGCCTAGTTTCTTATGTATACGATATAGTCCTGGATATAAAAGGAAAAACTTTTTTGTGACTTTATCTTCACTATTAGATAACTTGGAATCTCTCAAAAGAACAAGGTCACCTACCTCAAATTCATCCAGTACCTTACGTTTTTGCTGATTCTTTCGAAGGTTGCCAGCTTTTACGAGGTTTGCTCTGGTCAATCTAACATAAAATTTAGCATTACGCTGCGGCACCTCAGTAATACCCAATACTCTCACCAATTCATTTTGTGGCTTAGTACCAAAATGAACATGCAAAGGTGTCAGTCAAGTGCTCTCGTGCTGTACGGCATTGATCCGTGTCTCAATAAGGGATAATTGCACTACCCAAGCGGAATGCCTCTCGTGCACTAGTGACCTGAACATGCGCGCCAGATCTTTCATCACCCGCTCACACATGCTCCCCTGAGGATTTCTGATGGATGAATGGACCTGAGTAATACCTACAGCAATTCACTGATTACGGCTTTCCACTTCTTCGATGTAAATTGTGGTCCACTGTCTGACAGTATTCTCTGAGGAGTACCTAATTCAGTGACATATCTTGGATTATACGACTACAGGATTTTCCTGTTGCTTTCCTCATACGGTATAATCTGACCAGTTAAAAAAAGCGCCTATCAAAACAAAAATAAATTGAGAGCCGTACTGCCCTTTTACAATTGGACCGAAAAGGTCGATACACACCAAGTCACCAGGTTTTTCTGCAATTACTGCATGACGAGGTCCTTCTAAATAACGGTTCGGTATCTTACTTCTCTGACATAGATCACAAGTGGCAAGAACCTTTCTGATTTATCTTCCCATCTTGTCCCAGATAAAATTTTGTTTGATTTCAAACAGAACCTTATTAGCACCATAATACCCTAATTCCCTGTGGATGAACCAAATTAATTCCACACTTAGCGATTTGGGTACACAAATAGCCCATTTATGTTCGCTACATTTTCTAGCTAGAAATCCGTCTAACAATTTAAAAACGTGCCTACCGCGAGTCATAGTAACCTGCTCACCTCCCTGGAGTACAGACAAAGGTTTCCTATATTCTTCGTTCACAGATTGTTCCACCAACAGATTGCGTAATCTGTTTAGAGCAGGCTTATTGTCCTTACTAAGGCATGAACAAATTAGGATGCCTTCCTGTGTTTTCAGGAAACTTCCTTCATCACACAATCTCTGATCTCTGGACAACAGATCAGCAAGGACATTGTCATTTCCTTTTATATGCACTCCAGAAAAATCGTACTCCTGTGAGGCCAGTATCCACCTGCTAACCCTATTGGATGATAGCTTACATGTAGGTATAAATGAAAGAGCATGATGATCACTCCTAATCTCAAATTTTACACCTAAAACATACATTCTAAATTTACTTAAGGAATACACAATAGCTGGGAATTCAAGCTCGGTAATGGAATACCGTTTCTCCGGTCCACTTAAACCTCTAGACGCTAACGACACAATTACTAAGTATCCATTGTCATCCTCTTGACGTAATACTCCAGCCAGCCCAAAGTGAGATACGTCAGTGAGAAACACATATTTCTTATTTGCCACGGGGTACTTAAGAACAACCGCTTTCCAGAAACCTTTTAAATCATTAAAAGCTTTGTGGTGACCTTCTGTCCATTTCCACTTACTTCCGGCTTTTAACAAGTCTCTAAACGGCTCAAGTAAGTTTGCAAATCTTAGTACAAAGTGTCTAAAGAAATTGCATACTCCAATATACGACCTAAATTCCTTGATATTTCTAGGTGTACTGATATTCAATATCTTCTCAATCCTTGTACTCTCATGCGTAACCCCTATCGCAGATACACGGTGTCCCAAAAATGTTACCTCTTGTCTACCAAAAACACACTTATCTAACTTCAAAGTAAAACCAGCACGCCCTAACTTAGTAAACACCTTCTCTAAGTGATACAAGTGCTCTTCAAAGGTCCTAGAAGCGATCACCAGATCATCAATATAAAACGTGGCGAAATAACCTGTATCATCACCTAATGCATTATTTAATGCTCTAATTAAGGCTGCAGAATTTGTCTTCGTTCCGTAGGGAACGTGCTGAAACTGATACAAGCTATACTTATGACTAAATGCTGTCAGAGGCCTGTCCTCCACTCTTAAAGGAATCTGCCCAAAACTACTTCTTAAATCAACAGATGAAAACCATTTTTACCCTGAAAACCCCGAATTAACTCTTCAATTGTCTGCGATTTTGACTGGTCAGCACAAATACGTCTAACCTCACCAACCTGGGCCCAATGTTTGGGAAGCCAGGCTCTGCCTGTCACAAGTCAGGACAAAGGGCGAGTGATAGAGGAGTAACACTTCTTTAAAAAAACCTTGGTCCAGCGGACCCGGCTGGTAGTCCCATGTAAGGGTCCCTTGCCAGGGTTACGGCGAAGACTTCAATGGCAGTGAAGGCGGAGAAGAGGGACTTCGGAACGGTGGAATTGGCGGAAGGGGCAACACTTCTATTCTGGGTAAATAAAATAGGAACTGCTGCCTTGCAGTAGAAGTGGGAACTTCAAAGGCTAAGGGAAGAAACCCCGACAGAAAAGCAGCCTGGTGCCTCAGGCTTAAGATGGCAGCCCCGTCAAGGCACTCGGAAGCATTGCGTTAATCCCTCGCTCTTCTTAAATTATCTGATTATAGAAACTGAAGCGAAATTACAAAACCGGACGGATAATCTGACGACGACCTTTGGCATGAAGAGGATAGCTGGAACACTCAAGGCACCAGAAAGCGAGGTCGGCCAAAGAAGACCTGGAATAGGACGATCGAAAAGGAAATCGCAGAGGTTGACAAGACCTGGAGCGAAGTGAAGAGAATGGGCAGGAACCGCACTGTGTGGAGAAAGGGAGCAACAAGAAATAAGTCAAGTCAAGTAAGTCAAGACAAATACGTCTATTCATATTTCTCGCGTCAATTCAAAGTCTGACGCTCCCATCAGTCTTAGGCACAACGATTAAAAAATTTAAATACTGGCTATTAGACACTTCAATAATCCCATCGGCTAACATAGATTGTATTTGATCGTCAACTGCCTTGGCACATTTGTGTGTGACAGCATACCGTGGCCCACTGAAAGGACTGTCATCCAGCACTGAAAAAGAATGCTCAAAAACATGTGTTTTACCGGGTCTCTTAGAAAAAATCTCAGCGCGTTCACATAACACTGCCAACAATTCGTCCCTCTGGACTTCCTCTAATTTGCTGTTACTCGCAGCTTCAAATAAGGCATCCTTCTGACCCTCTTTCAACCACAACTGGCATAAATTAAACACCTCACTGGGTTTCTCCTCATATCTAGAAACCTCAATAACACCCCACATAGCACAAATATTCGCTTTCCTCTGAATATCACTTTTCAGTTCGAGTTTGACATACTTATTATCCGCTTCAGATTTACCATTGGATCTTTGTAATCTAACTGAGCCGATTTCAAAGTCAACCATTCACATCCCAAGATGAGATCAAATACCAGGTGAGGAATAACCAAGAATACCTATACTGAAATTTAACCCTCTGTACAAATCGGCACCGCGACTTGCTTGCATATTTATTTCGACTTTTTACCAACAGCTGTAATAATGAATGTAGACTTAACAGGCATCTCTTCCATCATAACACCCTGTTTAACTAAAGAGTCATACCATTCTGAGCTAATACATGATTTCTGACTTCCTGTATCAATTAACGCATTAACATACGCCCTCCATACTTCTAACTGAACCACAGGACTAACCACTTCATCACCCGAATCTAAATAATTATGGTCTGGTTCACACATAAGATCTTCCTTAACATCTAGGTCATATGGCAATAGTTTCATAACACAATTCCTAACTACTTCCTGGTAAGGCTGGAATTCTGACCCATCATTACAGCCTGCATTTAGTTTAAAGGTTGCGATCGCGTCCCTACGCATGGCTCGTTAGTAACTTGTCCTCTGACTTGGTGGGCATTTCCCGTTCTATTTTCAGGTGCTCCGCCCTTACCGTTATTCCTTGGCTGAAACTGATTACGATTCTCGTAGTTTGGCTGTCTCCTATTGTCCCTTGGATCACTATGAGGAACAAAATTATGTGAGTTTCCTGTTCCCTGCCCAATGTTTCCTAGTGCATCAAAACTCCCTAATAACTGCTCCATATCCTGAATAGTTTTAATACTTTGCATACACGCTGCTTCGCGTACCCTGTCCGGAAAATGTCGTAACAGTAATCTGACTACATCTGAATCAGCCGTGATTCCGTCTAAATTCTGGCAAATCATAACATGTGACAAGAAATACTCAGTCATAGAGACGCTTCATTATGTTTAAATTTCCCAAATACTACCATTTCTCTTTCACGGCTTTGAACGTTTTCGTTCCAATTTTTGTCTGTGAACTTCGTCTTAAATTCTTTCAGACTTTTCATGTTACTTTTATAGACTGGAAACCAGGAACGCATCTCTCCCACAAAAGCATGATCAATAATGTCGATCACCTCTTCTCAGTTCATAAACCCTTCCTCAATCCGTTTCCCAAACAGTTTTTCTACTATTTTAAGAAATTCTAGTGGGTTAGTTTGTTTCCCATTGAACTTCAGTAATTCGATTACCTTACTGTAAATCCCTCCTTGACTTTGCCTTTCTGTTACTTCCCGCCGCATGCATCCTAGTTTTAAATGCAAATCCACCATAGGTTATGTTCATGGAGAGAATGCACTTGTTTTCTTCCGTATTACGGAACAGTAGCGTAACTAAATTCATAATGAAAGCTCTCCTTCCCTATACTAGTCAAAACCGGTCTCCCGTTGACTACCTCTCGTCATTGAGATAACAGGCCCCAACGAGAGTAACTTTTGAGTAATATACCACTCAGATGCGAAGTGAACTAAGTTAAAATCTCCTCCGACGTACGGACGTAGAATCGTTGTAAGAGTGTCTTCCAAGAGTGTCTCAGTGTCTAAGAGTCTTCTCCAGCTCTTGTCTTCGAAGTATATAGGTTCAAAGGTCTCCCTCCATCAGCCATATCACATGATCCAGTAAGATTCGAGGTCTCATCCCTTCTCTTATGTATTGCTGTGAATCCATCACGTTGCTTCATTACGTCCATTCACATAGGCTGAACTTTCCCGCGAAATCAAAGCGTCAGGTAGCGAACTTCGAAAAGTCGGCGTTCATAATGTTTCAACAGTCTCTTCAGAAGGTGGAGAGGGTAAGGTCTCCCGTAACCTTGATGACGTACTTTTCCTGGAAATGGGCTGAAATTAGCCTGCTGACTCTGGTCACCTCACAACGGCTATTGGAAAATTTACTGCAAGCTATTAATATGAATGATGTTGAAATACTGTACCCAATACGTGATTCGTTCAGAATACGTCATAGCCGCAATGTAAAGAAATGAAATGATGATGTGAAATGGATGATTAAAACCCTATACATATTAATTTAAAAATGACCCATCAGTGATTAAAGATATACATCTTATCAATTAATTATATAGTTCAATAATTGAATACATGCAGTGATGTCCCAAACATCACATCATTGCGTCAACGGCTAAAGCTAAGAAGTATCCGGTAATGGAAGGTTCGTAAAAGAAAATGGGCAATAAATTAAATATAACGGAAGTAGGGTTCTCTATAATGTAAGAGGAATACATTTATATTATTAAATCAGAAGAGTTTTGTTCCCAATATTTACTAAGCATTTTATTTAACTGATAGAACCACACGATAAATACATGAGATAATGGCATATTATTGCACATAAAGAAATAATCAATAGCAAAGCAATCATTTGTATACAGTATACCTCAACGTCTTTGTCATTTCGCTCACTGTTGAGGTTATCGCTTGGCATACCTTAAATCACCTAATTCAATACGTTGCGATAGCCATCATTATTCTAATTCTTTTTCAGTCTGTCATATCAAATATTTCACAAGTCTCATCTTTCCCAATGTCACGCTCCTGCATCTCAAATCCATGTTATAAATTTATATACAAGACTCTATTCCCACAGGTCATTTAATTAATTACATCTCACTCGCGTATCTATATAATTAACAAATTGCACCTCGGCTTGAACACCTTTAATGATCATATTTTTATAATTATGGGATTTATAAAATACCTGCATACTCTATATTCAAATTATTATGAAGATCCTTACCAGTTAGTAACATTAGGAAAAAATATAAATTTAGCTGAAGTGCCATTCTCTCTTAAAATATATGCTTCACACGCACCCAAATTTATGGGACCTTATGTACTTGTACCGGGAGGTACACCGCAACTCCGCACATTCAAAAGATGCTTCTTAAAGAACTCTATCTATCTATCCAAACGTGAAACTGCTACTACATGAAGTTGGAACTTAATCAGAAGATGTCACTACTGAAGTATTGAGTAATTGAGCTGTTGTGAAGTTTCCTAAACTGACTGGATTTATTTGCTTTGTGTTTTTTTACTTCAAGAAGTTTAAACTTTCCTCCACAGAAGTCATTTCAAAAACTCTGGTCATGCACTCTGGTGCAAGATAGAAGAAATTATAAGTTAAAGAAGTTTTGTATTTCTAGATTTTCGCAACTGAATCTATATTCATTTATTTTTGGGTTGGCAACACTTCCTTCTCATTCCGCCGGTTTTGAATCTGGCCAATCGTGAATTTTTGTAATTAATTTTTAACCGATCCCACATTTCATGTTCACTTTGAATTAGCCAATAAAATTGATAGGGTGTGTCCGGATTAGTACAGAATTCTCTCGAACCTTCCCTGAGGGTATATAAGTTGCGGCATTTCAAGTTTCACTGTCTCATTGATCGTCGTCGTTATGAGTGTGTGTGTGTGTTAAGGCAGGAGGCGGGGCGCCTAATTCTTCGGCAGGCAGAACATCAGCCAGGCAATGGCCAAATAAATTCTATCTTTCTTGCTGTTTCCGCATACTTATCCGAGGGGAAGTTCCGAATCTCTAACCATGTAACCAACATTTTCTAAAATGTAAAGTTCCGTTCTGCTGTTGTAAAAATTTCATAAAGTCTTTAACTGTAAATCGTGGATAGAGTGCGTTACCCTCTCGAGTTCCCCTTCAGCTTGCTTCGAGGTGACTACGATTTTGTAAATGTTTTGCTTATTTTCTCTAATGTCTTAGTAACCTTCATTCGAGTCACCTCAGTAGCTTGGGATTAGCCCCTGTGTCTCTGGGCCGAGAGCCCCGTTAGGATTTTCTTCTTCATTATCGAGGAGTGCAAGTACATGCCTCCCTTCATTTTGTGTTCGGGCCAGTAATGTAACCTGTTCTTTTTCCATGAAGGCCCAGTGGGTTTTGTAATAGATATCGCTGTGTAAAAGTAACTTCTATTGTAAATCGTGCCTAGAGAGGCCAGAGAGAGTAATATTTTTAATTTAATGTTGCCTTAACCGGGCTGTTATTAATTCGTTAATGTTGGAGAGCATGTAAGCTCTTTTCTAAGTTTTGTGTAATTGTGAGGAGTGCCCCTGGAAGGCTAGATATTGTAACTTTTGGAGACAGTGCTTCAGAATTGGATGATTTCTGCCCTTGCCTAAATTATACCTCATTTATAAAATTGTAAATTGTGTGAACTTGAGCTGGTAGCTCAGAACTTATAAATCTGGGGCTTGTGGCCAAAGTTGTTAAATTCCTTATTCTGGGGTTCTCTTTTTTTAATCCCCAAAATTGTCATTGTTATTTCCCTAAGTGAAAAATTTGTTTTGTTGTTTTTGAAGAAATATAACCTTCAGTTCAAGTTTTGAATTAATTTTGATATTGTAGATAGACCCATTCACCCCAGCACCTTCTTTCACCTATCTGCGATCCACCAAAACTCGGTAACAGTACTAATTCATGCAAATAAGCCCGCTGAAATATTAGTGATTATCCTTAAATCACAGAAGAAATCCTACTTAAATTAATAAAATAATCTTTCCCAGTCATACGCGTATAGTGTTCCCTATATTTAATATTATTACTTTACATAAAATAAACAAGATTTATATTTACAAATAAAAGTCGATATCGACGTGTAGATCTTATGATTTAGTATTTTAGAAAATGTACTTATCGATACTGCATGTGGTTTGATGTCATCTAGAGGGTACATCTGGGCTTTTTAGACCTGCATGACGACAGCTTCACTGTTAAATAGTCCTTGGTTCCTTTCCCTTGTGGTACTGTGGTCTTCTACTGTTGGAACCTCTAGACGTTCCCTGAAGAGATGAATGCTGGCACTAGGCGCGACTATCACTGGCTCCACGATCACTCACGAACATACAGGCAAAAATAGGAAAATTGGTTAAAGAACACTGTTTATGTATTTTCAAAGAACCTACTGGTGATTAGATCTACTTATTGATTCAAATGGACCAACCGGAATAGTGGTAAGTTTGTATAAATCACTATGCATTTCCCCTTTAATCATACAGTCTGACTAATTGTGGCCATGGAGTATGCAAGTGTTTCTCCTATCACGGACACCGTTCTTTCAATTTACTGAGCGTCACTCACTGTTTAAATGCTTTTAAATCGGCTACTATTAATTACTGAATGTAATCGGCTGTCTCACTACTTCTAAACAACCTGATGCGATTGCCCGTTCTCTGATGATTGCATCATAAGCCGTCATTGAAGTCACCAATATTTTAAGGATTAGATGTTGATATAACACCTCTATTAATCACTACTGTACTTTATCTCGTACCACACGGCTTATTTCGCGATTTTACACCGCAATGATCTGATTTTCTACGACACAGCACTTCACACAGTGATATCCATAGTTCATTACTGACACGTAAGTATTGCGGCTGCACAAATTACAATGGGATCCTGCATCTAGGTCCGGCTTTTATTTATAGTATTTGGGCTGAGTGGTTGGAGAGGTGGTAAACCACGCCCCAAACAAAATTCGCCTCCAATAAACGGAATCTTTCAGCGACGTGAGAGTTATCAAATTATAGCTCTTGTCGCCTGTTTTTATACTGATCTAGTTTTAAGTCTATCCGATCAGCGGGTCGTTCACAATCTCAAAAGCGTCCTTTTATAAATTCACGCGTCATGGTTTATTTCGTATGTACTCACACGTTGACCAATCTTAGCACTCGGCTTGAGTCTGCGCTCTACATGACATGCGTCATTACCGCATCAACATTTTGCATAAAGTACGTCGGTTCGAATGAGACCTGACTTATAAATTTCCATAGGTTATATCAGGTTACAATATGAACAAGGTATGTCGTGACACAGGTTTTGCCACGACGAGTAGTGATGAATAATCAGATTGTTTCCCCGAGCGGTAGGGATGTTTATTTCAATGGGCCTGGAAGATTCGCTACGTGTGAAGAAACGAAGTCCTCTGCTTCCCAAAACCTTCTTTAATTGTAGACTGATGAGTATATATAATTATATACAGTATTTACAACTTCTTCTCAACCTCGAATATCAGTAACATGGAAGACTTGGCGTGGTCAAAATGCAGTAGTGAGTATTCTAAGTCCTGACTCGGACCTTATTATTGTTATTATCGGAGACCTGACGGACAGCGCTTCCACCCGCACTCCTGGTAGAGACGTTCTAAAAAAGACTCGACTAGGGTGTGTATCCCTGTTTTATACCCTCTCTACGTTACGCCCTTCTTCTAGAAAGCAATAGAAGTTCTCTTCCTATGGTAAATGTCCACAGACACACTAAAACGGAAACGCCTCTTTCCGTTCACTTACTTCCCACCTTTTCTAGAGATATATTGCGCACTTTTAGCAGGGTGCAGTTTCCTGCTTCATGACTCAGCTTTTTTTCTAATTTCACAACTTGTTATTTCCAGCATTTGTGTGCCTTCAAAATCTTAAATCCTATATGATTCTTAATTTACTTATATTCTTCTCCCAGTATTATCATTATGATACCTTGGCCGCACTGCCATTACATAGTCATTAGTATGAACTCTTAATTTTCCCCATAACATCAACGCATGTCTCAGTGACACCATTCCTCCTACGTTCCCAGTCACGGGTTCGATCCTCGGAAGAGTGAGTCCTGAGCTCGAACTGGAGCGGACACGACACCTACCCCCACCACTGGGGAAAAATGAATGTAATACCTCCTGCATTCATTTTTGCTCTTACATCCTGTTGGAGTCTCTATGCTCCTGATCGTGGGTGCGCTGCGCCGAGTTGTCCCTGACAATTGCTCTGCCCGTAGTAGGGCGCTCATATAATTCTAATCCCGGTAGCGATCCTGAGCGACTGTACCGGTCGAGGATGCTGAAAATGGACTGTGATGTCCTCATCAGAGACCTTAGCTCTGTGGTCATTAGTGATCACGTTTTGAAAAACACATAAGTTGGGACAGCGCTCCCGATTGTAGGCTTTACGCCTTCTACAGCACCACAACAGTAACAACAATAGCAACAGACTATTATAAGCACTGCTATCAAAATACTTCCAGTTACAATTTGATATACACTTGTATACTGTTGGGTCATTTGCCTTTTAAATTCCTTTCTTTCTGTAATACCAGTGCTTTTACGTCCTCATTCTTATGACTGGCTACCCTTAGGTCGCTTATAAGGTACAGTAAGCTACCTACTGTGACCCTATTTAATTCGGGTACATCACCTAATTTGATCCCACTATCCAATTGCTCATAACAATCATATATTAGCATCACTTCTGGTACTAAGTCGTTTTTCGTAGTAGTATACACTGAACCTGTACTCTGAATTTTACTTGTGGGCCTGTAAATTGTACATAAGTCTTATTCCCACACCATTCAAACTTATATCACTGGTAATATCCTGACATACACTGGCTACCCTTGTTTCTTGAGGCGAAACAAAAATATACATATTATCATCAATAATGAGTTCATAAACTGACATCACACTTTTCTTGCAGTTTTCCAGAATAAAACTAACACCAGTTAACAACTTGATAATACAACTACCCTTTGACATTACATTATTAATGGGAAAATTTGCTTTGCATAATCTCTGTCCATTGTCAGTCCGCTGGCATTGTTTCACTTGTTCATCACTTAACTCTACATATGTCTGTCTTTCTTGATCCGTTAATACCTACTGTTTCTCATTAGATATATACACAAAGTGGTTTGGATTACTTTTCATGGGAGAGGGGAAAGGTATACAATGGTACAAATTGTACTTTATTTTGTTAGTGAGAGGGGTGCGTAAAATATACACCAAAGTATCTTGAGTTATATACACACTCACTGATGATATTTTCAAAATCAAGTACCCATAAGTGACTTGCAATTCATATGGCAGATCATAACCTTTAGGGAAATCCCTTTGGGCTTTCTTATATGCCCTTATTAGATCATCGGGACTTAACAACACTAGGACACTCACTGTGCCTGACTGAGAACTCACAATACTATCTAATAAGATCTCATAATGCTCACGTAATTGCATCAGAAACCCTTGCAACTCAATTAAGTGTTTATTTAGTGATATTTGAATTTCTGACTGTCTAAAAGCCTCATTTATACCCGTTGTTTCATTCTGAATGAAACTTTTAAGTTGCTCAAACTGTTCACTTACTTTGAGTTAATTCGCCGTGATGTCATACAGAGTGCTATTGACAGACTATAAAGTTGATTTGCTACTTGTATCATGGACAATTGTAGTAAATAGCATCACTCTCGTCCAATGTGCCAAGCGACGTCTTCGCGATTGCATTAATCAACCCGCGCTTGCTTCGTTTCGCGTTGCCTTCCGGCGTACCGGCCCTAGTAATTTTCCTAATTAAGTCCATCATCTCTTGGATCCTTTGAAATTGTTGTTCTACCAACATTATCTCATGTTCGCACTTAATATGTATTTCCTTTTCTATCTGGATACACAGGGTTTTAGTCTTCTGTAAATTTCTGCGGGCTATATTAAATAGATCTGCCAAACGTGTAGGGTTAACATAAGTGATCAGTTTCCACTCTGTAGTGTACAATTGTACTTCTTGATAATTCAAATAGATTCCAGCTGTATTTCCATACTGGTTCATCTTGAAATCTAATTGACTGGTGGGTATAAACACACCTAGCAACATAACTGCGACGACCAGCGCTCCCCATGTCGTGTGGCTTGTCATCCCTTCCATTCGCCCAGTCTGTTCACCTCCCTGTAAGGTAAATAACGACTTTCGCTTTCTCTTTATCTCTACCTTACACACTATGCTGTTAGGTGTTGTGGAACCTACCCTCAACTGTTTGTCTGTACCTGAATGCACACTTAATGTGACTCACTGTCTTACTGTGCGTTTGTCTTTTCGTAATTATGCTCCCCACTAGGATACTATTATTCTGGTGAATAATTTTACTAAGATCTACGAATTCCTTTTCGTAACTGATATATCTGTGAAACTTCACCTCTGGGCAGCTCCAACAAGATTTTACAGGTATCACTGGCCCGTTCAAAAATTCTCTTTCTCCCTGATTGACGTTCCTGCGTCACTTTTCCTGGTCTCATGGACAGATGAAAGACATCATTAACTGTCAGTTATTTACTTGCCTATCGAAAATACGGTATCTATGCAAATGCTAGTAGTCTATTGAAGTAACCTCATCACGCTCTACCCCAATCTCGGAGTTACTACTAGTGGAATGGTTCTCAATGTGGTGAGAACATTCCCTTCAGTGGATTCTGTTCCCACGAGAATCACACTGTTGTGGAAAACCACCGGCCTAATGGTGATATTTCCCAGGCAGAACCCGCCTCACTGAGTTCATGCCTCACTCAGGGCGCCCGTTTTCGTGCATGAAGGACTAAATACAAGGCCACTCCCTAAGTGGAACCTTTAGTCGCCTCCTACGACAGACAGGTTCGAGCCGTGGCGTTATTCTGGTTGTGTAACTGTATGGGAAGAAAAGTACCAAAGTGTAGAGTGTTGTTTGCGTAAATCGCCGACACCACACGGGGTTATGCTCAAGATAACGTCCCTTATCCAGATGTCACCTGGATCACGTAAAACGTCCACCCGTGTGGAATTTCGCTGTACAATGAATGAATTTCGTTTCGCTTGGCATCGCGCCCTTTCCAATTTAATAATTGCGAGCAGATCTCATTTACTTTATACACAACGCTACTTAAATTATTCATCTAATATCCAGTGACAGTAAGTGAAGGAATCCTCAGAACGTGCACACAGTAAGTGTAAATAATTTTATTCCTCAATTAAAATTTGAACTCTCTCTACACGCAGTTCCGAAAACTGCGGTTCCCTTTTGACGAGTCTCGTCACCTGTAGTCCCTCTACTCACAATGGTACTCCCGTACCAAAATTCCTAGGCTCCTCTCTCACTCAGGTTAAGATTTCCAATACTTTCCTGATTTCGACGCGACCTGACCAAGTATTTCAACTAACTCTATCAGCGGTACACGATAATCCACAATGCCGCTGGAGTGAGGGAAAGTGTAACTCACTGCGACCTAAATGGGAACCATGCTTTTACATTTCTTCTCTAATTAATGAACATTTTTAGCCTGTTCTGGCGGACCACAATTTGCTTACCACGCTTATTTACCTGTAACGTGCAATTCACTCCCGATATCTTAGTGATTTTATAAGGGCCTTGATACGGTGGAGAAAGTTTCCCTGAACGTCCCCTTCGTAGGGCATCGTTGCGTAACAACACAAGATCTCCTACCTTGAATTAAACTTCATTCTTAGCTTTGTCATAATACTCCTTATCTTGCTCCTTGGTTTTAATTAACGTTTTCCTAGCTATCTCATGGCTCTCTTGCAGTTGTCTGGTTAACTGCTCCAAGACATTCTGACATTCATTATAATTCGGTTCTGGTTTCCTTTGGAGAACACCAGGGATATTTGCCTTTCGCCCAAATATTAACTTAAATGGTGTATAACCTGTGCTAGTGTGTTTGGTTGTGTTATACACAAACATTGCCATGGGAAGATAACTATCCCAGTCATCTTGTGAACTACACACATAATGTCTCAAATATTCTGCCAGCACTCTATGAGAGCGCTCCATACTGCCGTTAGATTGCGGTCGAAATGCCGCCGTATGGACTTTCTTGATTCGCAATATTCTGCATAATTTCTTAAAAACATCTGACATGAAATTGGCACACTGGTCTGTCAGTATGATATTTGTTATACCGAATACACTAATTAATCTACTAATCAGAGTTCGTGCTATATAGTTTCGGCACTTTGGTCTGGCATAGTACTCGCAATTAAATACTTGGACAGCTGATCTTGACAGGTGAATATATATTTACTTCCTGCTTCCGTTACATTTTTGTTGCTAGTTGTTTTACGTCGCACCGACACAGATAGGTCTTACGGCAACGATGGGACAGGAAAGGGCTAGGAGTGGGAAGGAAGCGGCCGTGGCCTTAATTAAGGTACAGCCCCAGCATTTGCGACCTATTGTCTCTGAAATTGAAGGAAGATCATGGTAAGGAGGCAAGTAATCTTGTTGAATACCTTTCTAAAATGTCAAATAAAGTTAGTCAATTGTTGTCTGGGGCTGCTGCCCCCAAACCCGACCAAGCCACTGCTATAAACATTGCAAGTGACGAGGATTCTTCCAAGAATGTAGAAAGCAGAAAATCTGTAGCAGCCCAACAATATTCTGCCCCATTAGAAAATGAGCCTGATCGTCGTACATCCATTCCAAACTTCTTTTTAAATAATGCTATGTCCGAAGCTTCTTCATCACCTAGGCCGTTACCTACTATATCACCTGGGTTCAGTAGTTTGCCTCATCCTTTGGCTATGTTGCTTACGGGAATTTCTAAGTTTTCTATAAACTGTACTAACGAGGTCATTTCATTTTTACGATTTTTAGTTGAATTTCAAGATCACTCTCTTGTATTTTTCTCTCTCTCATTCCCAAATTCTTCAAATTATTTACCCTTACTCCATAGGCATCCTCTCGGACAAAATAGTCTAAGCAATAGCTGAACAATCTTCCATGGAAGACTTCCATGCTCACATTCTGGCGAATTTCATTCCGGCTAGGGCAATGTCCTCTCTAATAGAGAAGTTCTACTTCAGACTACAGCGACTGGATGAAAATCTGGCAGACTTCATCCAAGATATTAAGTTCTACACCAGGGTATTCGCTCTTCATTTCCCTGAAGATCAAATTGTGCAGACGATTGTTGAAGGCATTTCCCCGCCCTACAGGTCATATCTGTGATTCGCGTCGCGTCCACAAACTTTTGCATAATTAGAGGCTATGGCGGCCTCAGCCGAAGGAGTTAGGTATGCCCACACCTTAATAGTCGCGAAGGAGCCCCCTCCGTCTTCCAATAGTTTTCGGCCTTCACCTCGCCGAACATTTACCACCCGTAAATGCTATGCTTGTGGGTCTCCGGATCATCGGCGTAACACGTGCCCAGTAATAAAATCGAGTGAGACAAAGAATGGAGCAGGGTCACCTCAAGGATGTTTCAAATGCGGCTCTTTTACTCATATCGCCAAAAATTGCCCTAATGCCAATAGCACCCCCTGGTGCTCAACTTCTTGTGCAACCTCCACCAACTCAAATAATAGGAAATTAATAGTGTCTCCGGCTGAGTCGGCGTGTTCATATTTTCAAGGCTCAGCCCCTATTAAACCCTCCGAAAGCTCAGGTACGGATCAGGTTCTTCTAATTCATCATGTGAATGTCCTAAAGGATGCCTTAGGATTGCAGCGGAGTCCCTCGCACTGGTAACGTTTCTCAAAATTGAGTTGAATAGTGAACCCGTTACCGCTCTCTTAGACTCAGGGTGTGTTTGTTCTATTATTTCGGCTGAATGGTATTCGAAATTAAAGTCTGTCTCTAATTTTTCTGATTGTTGTCTTCAGTCCAATGCGTTTCGGCTAATTCCTCTCCCTTATAAATTTTAGTTTTTCCTATTCGCCAAAATTCGTATTTATTAATTTACATGGAAAGTTAAATTTTTTGTGGCTAAGCACTTGTCCTGACCCATAATATTAGGAGCAGACTTCATATCTCATACCCGTCTACTACTCGAAATTCAGAGCAAGTCGTGCACTTTCAAATTTGCCAATAATTGTAAAATTCCTTTGCTTAAGTGTAATTCTGTATCATGTTCATCTGTTTCGCCTACCCAGGATAAGATGTTGTTAGAACTTAGACATCTACCTGAGGAGCAGGCTGATAGTATTCGTAAGATTTGTCAGTCGTTTCCGGAAGTATTTTCCGATACTCTTGGCGTTACTGACCTTATTGAATACAAGATTGAAGTTACGGATTCGATCCGGTCAGGTTTCCACCTTATAGGCTATCTCCACCTACAATGAAGGCTCTTAAAGAGATCATCGATTAGATGTTAAAAGATGGTATTATTCGACCTTACAAGTCGGCGTATTCATCACCCATTTCCCTGGTGCCGAAACCCCAAGGTGGCTTCAGGCCTGTGATTGACTATAGGGCTTTAAATAGGAAGGTGGTGTTACAATCTGTGCCCCTTCCCGACCTTCATTCTTGTTTTTCATGGGTTCTGAAACCCAAGTTCTTCACCATCTTGGATCTTTAGCAGGCGTACAACCAGATCTCTCTAACCGAAGAATACAAATATCTAGAAGCTTTTGCCACGGTTTGGAACTTGTATGAGTATAACCGCGTGCCTTTTGGGCTCCTCACGGGGGCAGCCGTGCTCACGAGACTGCTAGATAGAGTCTTCTCCGACATCAAGTTTGAATACTTGTATCATTATCTTGATGATGTCGTATTTTCTGAGACCTTTGAAGAACATCTAGATCATCTGAAGGAAGAACTCAATCGCCTTCGTAAGGCTGGGTTGACTGTGAAGTTGTCTAAGGTAGCTTTTGCTAAGCCATCTATATCATTCCTAGGCCATATTATGTCGCCCGATGGTGTTTCTATCGATCATTCCAGAACACAGGCCATCCGTGATTTCAAACAACCTAAGGACATCAAAGGTATTGCCAGGTTCATAGGCATGGTGAATTTCTTCAGAAAATTTATTCCTAAATTCGCTAACAGATCGGCGCCCTTCAACTTACTCCGAAGGAAAGACGTCAAATTTCAGTGGGGACCGTCTCAACAAGCGCTTTTGAAAATCTGAAATTAGCTCTGTGTAATGCCCCGGTCCTTGCTATGCCTGATTTTTCCAAGAAATCCATTGTCCAAACCGACGCCTCATCATGGGCGGTGCCTGCTGTCCTTCTTCAGGAAACTGAACTCGGAAGAAGACCCATTGCTTATGCGTCTAGGACATTATCAGCCCAAGAGGCAAAATATTCCATCTATGATCTTGAAGGTTTGGCGGTCTTATTTGCATTAGAGAAGTTCCGCCTCTATCTGGAACATGTCATGTTCGACCTGGAAACAGATAATCAAGCCTTAAGTTGGGTGTTGGCTAGGACGCGTCGTACCCGTTGGGCCATTAGGATTTCTGCCTTCCAATTTGAGGTAAGACATATCAGGGGATCTGGAAATGTGGTGGCGGATGGACTAAGCCGCATGTTTGCTCATGATGTGGAGACCGCCGAACAGGATGATAGTTCTTCTCTCCCCACGCCCGTACCTTCGGTTGTTAATGCCATTCTAACTGATGCCCCCATGTTGTTTAGGGACATTGAAAAATATCAACGTGAATATCGTGTTCTGGCGTCTGTTATTGAAACTCTTTCTTCCGGGGAACATGTCGTCCCTTATGAGTTCAGGAACGGGGTTTTGTGTTGCCCGTCGAGGCATGATCAGAAGATGAAAGTAGTGGTTCCAGCTGTGCTTTCCTATGATCTTCAAGTACTATCATGAGACCCCATTAGGGGGGCATTTGGGCATCTTCAAAACTCGAGAAAAGGTCCGAGAGATGTTTATTTGGAAAAGATTGGACAGTGAAATTCGTGAATTGGTACAAGCTTGTAAACCTTGCTTGCTTAGTAAGCCCACCTTGTCCACTAAGCTCGATCTATTATCATCTCATCAAGCGTCCCGCCCCATAGACCACCTGTATATAGACTACGTCGGACCCTTCCCCCAATCAAAGGGGAACGCCAACAAATTCATTCTCGTCTGTGTAGTTGGTTTCACTAGGTTTTCCTGGTTATTCCCGACTAATCTGGCTACCGCTCAGTCCACCATTCCCTGTTTATATACTATACTTGCTTATTTTGGCCCGTGTCAATATATAGGTTCTGATAATGCTAAAGCATTTACTTCCAACCTCTTCCGTAAATTCTGTTTTGATCTGTCTATATCACATGTAACTACTTCGGCGTATTACTCTTAACCATCCCTGCCTGAACGGGTCAATCGTAATCTTAGATCGGCTATCAATGCATTTCATCATGAAGATCATTCCAGGTGGGATACGTACCTGCATTTGTTGGCCTTTGCCTTAAATTCGGCAGTTCATAAGTCTCGCAAGGTCACTCCAGCTTCTCTGATGTTTAAATTTGTGCCTAACATGCCGCTATCTAACCTTTGGTCACTTAATTATATCTTACCGGAGACAATAGATCCCGATAATACTAGAGATCTGTAGAAGAATGCTAAGGCCATTCTTAAGGTGTCCCATGAAAAAGTTAGGGAAAGATATGATCGTGGACGGAGGCTCACCAATTTAAAAGTCGGAGATCAAGTTATGGTTATAAACTTTGTTTCCGCGGGCAAGTTTGCCCCCAGATTTCATGGGCAGTGTATTATTTTAGATGTTTTAACACCAGTTGCATTATTAGTGAGCAGTCCAGCAACGGAGAGGATCTTTAGAGTTCACTTATCGCAGGTTAAACCTGTGTAATGTAATTGCTAGCTTAGTCATCAAAGTTTAGCAGGAGTCTGAAGGTTATATATATATTTTGAGGTCTTCTGCACTATTAATTTTTGTAATTGTGTATATGATTTGTATGTACGATCTTCCCCTCTGGTTTTCCTGCTGTCAGTTCCTTTGTGGCCATTACCAAGCCCCCGTCTCCTGCATATCCACACTATTGGCACTAAAAGCCTTCCTCGCCGCCCGCCCCTCCAAATCACCAATAAAGATCGAACTATCAAGTCTGCGACAACACTTCTCTGTCGCCGAGATCTTGCTGTTTCAGTGCCCCCTCAGCCATTCGCCGTCGTACTGCAACTGAAGTGGGGTACGGGCCCTCTCCACTCCCGTGAATGCTCCTTGTGGACGGCGCGCTGTAGTCCATCTCCCGGCAAAGGCTGAAGTGCGGGGCCCCTACCGCCAACTCATCTGGGGACTGTATATATACTTCTAATCTGCGGCGGACATCACCACGACTACCCCTCGCATAGTAGCGGGTGAGGTGTATCTGAGGGTACTTGAGGGGTCCGGGCGACTACAACTGGATATCGGCAGCGGCGGCAGGACTTGCCGTCAAAACTAATAACATGTATTTAACACTCTATGACAACAAGGACACTAAAGGTGGAGTTAAACATGTTTCTACCTATCAACAAAAAACTTAGAAATTTTCTTCAACTGGAAATGATTTTTTCTTTTTCAAAATTCTTCGGTGTCACCCCCAAGGAAGGACATTTAGGGGGGGGGGGAGGTCTGTACCGGGAGGTACACCCCGAAGCCGCGCATTTAAATTCAGCGCCTAAATGAACTCCCCTATTGGTAAAACAGTGAAACTGATACTAAACCAACTTTGAACTTTATTCAGAAGATGTCTCCACTGAAGTATTATGTAATTTTGTTATTGTGCAGTTGCCATACCTGTGTGAATTTCTACTTGTTTTGTTTACCATTCATCAAGAAGTTTGGACATTCTGCCATAGATGACGCTAACTAAATGCCATGATCACGCACCCTGGTGCAAAGTGTAAGAAGTTATAATTTAAAGAAGTTTTGTATTTCTAGGTTTTTGTAACTGAATGATATTCATTTATTTTTGGGTTGGCAATATTTCCTTTTTATTTCCGCCAGTTTTTAATCCAGCCAATCCCTAATTGTAAAGCGAGGGGCTTGAAGCCCAGGACTTGTGGAATTTACAACATTGTATTTTCCTTGTCGGGTTTCTAAATTGCTAATTGTACCTGTTACGCTGTTATTTGTTGATTTTTGAAATTCTAAAGAAATAGAACCTTTGTTAAAGTTTTAAATTAACTTTAATATTGTAGTTGGACCCATTCACCCCAGCACTTTATTTCACCTCTTTCTGCTCCACGGGTATCCCCGTAACAAATACAATTAAATATAGAAGAGTGGAACAAGAAAGTGGAAGTACACCTAATAGAGTACAGGCGCATGAAGAACTTGACTGGCAGCACACGGCGTATCGACATGACAGTCCACATAAATAACAGGTTAGGGCTCATTATCCCTCTCAGTGCGCGATTCAAGTACCAGACTGGGCGGCCGGGGGAAGTAAATCTACGATTGCTAGCTGTAGCACGCCGTGACTTGCCAGAATTCTTTATACCGTTCAACAAAGCGCTTCAGTTGCCTGTGAGAAGTGAACATATTCCGATCTCATTTACACGGACCGGCTTGACTTCGTGATATAAACAGGTGACGTCAGTTTCACGAAGTTGTTGCCTGTGCAGTCGAATAGAGAATAGGAGATTGCTGGTGGCTATTGTTTTAATAGGAATACCACGGGGCGGCCATCTTCTATCAAGGTCCGGCACTTCCAAAAATTGGAGGTATTGGCGAAAGATAGGGAAGCACCACGAAGGTCGTGAATATGAATGACTCGGGGTCGGACGACAACAAGAGTTGACCAAGAAAGGTCGGACATGAAAGATAAGAGGAGGTAAGTGGAAAATATGCCAGACTCAACTAGAGGGCGTCAACCCACGGGCTCAAGTGAGAGCCATCAGTGCATCTCTTAGTCTTCTCTTACGGCAGATAGGGGATACGGTGGATTATCTTCTAACTCCCCTATCCACTGGGGGTCCAGAAGGCTGAGGTTCGAATGCCGCTCTATCCTGGGTTGATATTTTCATCTCAAAATCGTCGTGGTGTCGAGAAGGACATCCGGCCGTATGTCTGCGTTCAAAACCATTATGAGACTCGATGCCTGCAGTGAGCTCGGAAATAACTGGGATAATCTGAAGAAAGATAAAGTGTTATGGATCTACTGTACGACACATATACCAAGACCGACTACAGGATATCAGACCTAATGCTACTATCGATTGGGAGTAAAATGGCGCCTTCGTGGGCGAACGTGTGAGACATGTGGTTGTGTTTACGTTCTGTTAAAGAATGTTGTTTTGATCTAGTTATTGAAGTATAATCTATAACGGTTTATTAGTTCGTTATTGGTTCGTTCCTGCTGGGTTCGTGGTTGTACATCGAATTATGGCGTTGTTGAAGCTTTTACATTCCCTGAAAGTAGATATTTACGGGAGAAATGGATAAGCAATTTTCATTGGGGAAATTTGGAAGTCAATGAACAAACTATCGGATGTGTGTAACCAACCGAAAATAGTGAGCCTATTCGTTTTTGTTTTCTTATTCAGTCGGATAAATTTCATGAAATTTGACTATTAATGTTAGTTTCCTTGTAGAATATAAGTTTATGAGTGTATTCATATGGGTCAGTGGTCACTTAGAATCTCTAATTATGCGCAGTCATGTGAGAATGTGTTTGTGTTGATCGTGTTGCGAACCGGATTTAAATCGAACTATGGCAATGCCTCTCATAAAACTATTCTTTAGTTTTCTAAGGAGTAAAACATTAAGAGAGAAGTGGATTAAGAACATACATCGTGAATATTTGTATTAAACAGTAATGTGCATATGTCATCTGAGAGTAAGTCTGAGGTTAGAGAAGACTTTTTTTATAATTCTAAATGGTGGACGTATTTGTATTCCTCGAAAACAATTCATTTAGATAGATGATAATTGATACAGTCAGTCGATTGGAGCCCTGCAAACGAAGCAGACGTGTGTGCGGAGTGCTGGGTGTTGTGGCGTAAGCATAATGGGAATAAGCATAGAACTCTACCGAGCGGTCATCGGCCGATGGAACAATCGAATAAAACATCAGGTATGTGGTTTAAAATGTGATATAAAATACTCTGAAATCGTGCTGGCAGCGTTAGTGATTGCTGCATTATTAGTAATTGGAGGAGTGGAAAGCAACCCTGGGCCACTGAATTGGGAAGATATAGCTAAGATCAAGGAGGTGATAAAAGAGGGCAGCCAAACAGACACAACGAGGGAGCTCATTATGGCACAGAATAAAGATATTCAGGATATGAAAGACTGCCTTCGAGGTGATATGGCAGGTATAAAAGAATCTCTAGATAAACACCAGGAAGAAATGAAAATTGCTAAGGAACACCGACTGGTATTGGAGCAGCGCACACGGGAGCTGGAGATGCAGGTCCGGAGATCAGTGCTTACCCAACGTAGCAGATGTCTGGTCATACATGGGATTAAGGACAATAGAAGCGAGGACAAACTGGCGTTACTAGATGCTGTGTTGGAAGTGTTCACACAAGGAGTGAAAGTAAATTGCACGGAATCCGATGTTGACGACGTGCAGAGAATAGGAAGGATCCAAGGGAACAGACCGATTAAAGTACAATTGGTATCTGGAATGAAAACCCACCAAATTCTCCGGAATGCCAGGAATTTAAAAGGGACGGAAGTCTGGATCCAGAGAGACCTGGGAATTGAAGAAAGGAAAGAGATGAAAATCCTACGATTCCACTTGGGGAGAGCAAGAAGAGAGGGCCTTACAGCGTTTATTAGAGGCAAGAGACTATTCATCACAGGCGATGGTTGGAGAAAGAACTACACGCCATCCCAGCTGGAAGCACTGGCGCGAGGAGGAAGTGCGGTACCGGCGCAACACGGAAGAAAGAATGATGACGTGCAGAAAACAGGAGCAGAGCTCGTGTCGCCAAGGTTGCTGACACCTACTGACAGTGAGGGCGTTGCCACTACTACGGAGAGACGACCTGTAAGTAAATGTTTAACACCTGATGAGGAACCGGGTAATAGCTCGTGTACTACTCCGGTAGCTGAAAAAAGCAGCTGCAGGACAGAGGACGTTAAGAAAAAGAAGCAGGGACAGAGCTTGAAGGACTTATGGGCTAAGAAGGGAGTGTTCTCAGATGGAAAAGGTAATAAACGGGAAGGAAAGAAGGTAGGGGAAATTTATAGTTCCCCTCATGGAAGTATAGTACAAATTGATAAAACAATAAACACACGTAGAAAAAGAGGTAGTGTCTCGGATAATAGGAAAGATGATAATTGATACAGTGATGTTCCGTCAGCGTCCATGTGTCGCGTGATTTAGATGCAATTGTATTTTGCAAGAATCTGTGCTTGCCTGCAGAAACATTTAGCTGGATCTTGAAGTATAACAAAACTTATAGTGTGACAGATGGAGCAATTTGTACAGTTACAGAGAAGAAACAGTGACTTGCAGGGATTAGCTTAGTTTCTAACGCACGGGTTTTATTGTACCAATACCTTCTGATTCATGCTGTGGACATCTGTTATCAAGCAGTCTACACCAAAGTGAAGCTCGTCCATGTGGGTTAAAGACATCACTGTTTAGAGTCAATAGAGTTTTTATATTCATGTTCTTAAATGGGTTATTCCTTTACATAATTAGTGTCTCAACGTTTCATTACTAAGTTTATCATCATTGTTGGAAGTTCAGCTATACCATACGTCAACATATTATTAAAAAGTTCCCAGTAAGGAAGGCTTAACATCACCAGGGCCATTCATTGGGCTAGCATGATCATTTCAGGCGTACTTCCCTTTCATTGAGTGCTGAACATTAGAAATTGTCTCCACCACTCCGAAACTAAGGCAACACGTTATGTTTCTTAGTTCCCATGAGAGGTAATAAATTGAGGAATTTCGCACCTTAAATTACTTTTAAACATTCAAAATGATGTCATAAATATCATTTTAACAGTTTTGTAATGGATTTCCATCTACCCAGCGAAGTGAAATCTAAGAAAAAAGTTATTTGGGTTCGAATCCCACTGTCGTCAGCCCTGAAGATGATTTTCCGTGGTTTCCCATTTTCACACCAGGCAAATGCTGGGGCTGTACCTTAATTAAGGCCATGGCCGCTTCTTTCCAACTCCTAGGCATTCCTATCCCATCGTCGCCATAAGACATATCTCTGTGTCAGTAAAGCCACTAGCCAAAGCGTTATTTGACTAAGTGAATTGTCTAAATCTATTCTAGCAGAATATGTGTTATTCTAGTTGATTACATGTGCTGACTAGTAGTTGGAGAAGCGTTTTCATAGGTTTAACAGTGATTTTTCCTATGATGTTACATTTATAATGTTAAATTACCACCGTTGACAAAATATGTACGTGAACTTTTCGTAATTTCTGGGGGACTGAACTACATATTGTGTAGGAAGCTCTTTCATTGGTATTAAGACAAGTAATTTAATGTGACGTCGGGTGGAGTGACCCAGACGGTTCAAGCTCTAGCCTTCTGACCCCAACTTGCCGGGTTTGATTCGGCTCGGTCCGGTAATATTTGAAGGTGCTTAAATACGTCAGCCTCGTGTCGGTAGATTTAATGGCAGGGAAAGAACTTCTGCGGGAGTAAAATCCGGCATCTCTGAAAACCGTAAGTTAGTTAATCGTCGAAATGATGTTATTGCTTGCTACCTAACTTTCATAAGTCTGCATCAACTGCGCCCACGACGTCCACCATCTTGGTTTTGATATTATGGTCTGATATATTGTAGTCTGTCTTGCATATACCCTGTATTTCATGTGAGCCTCCACTCAGCGATTGGTGGCTCCATTGACCTCGAAAATAACTGGTATCTGAAGAAAGATAAAGTGTTATGGATCTACTGAACGACACTTATGCTCTGTGTTTCCAGGTGAGCCTGCTCTCAGCAGTTCGTGGCTGCAGTGACCTCGAAAATAACTGGGGTAATCTGAAGAAAGATAAAGTGTTATGGATCTATTGTACGGCACTTATGTCCTGTGTTTTCAGGTGAGCCTGCTCTCAGCAGTTCGTGGCTGCAGTGACCTCGAAAATAACTGGGGTAATCTGCAGAAGGATAAAGTGTTATGGATCTAGTGTACCACACTTATGTCCTGTGTTTCAGGTGAGCCTGCTCTCAGCAGTTCGTGGCTGCAGTGACCTCGAAAATAACTGGGGTAATCTGCAGAAGGATAAAGTGTTATGGATCTAGTGTACCACACTTATGTCCTGTGTTTCCAGGTGAGCCCGCTCCCAGCAGATGGTGGCTGCAGTGACCTCGAAAATAACTGGGGTAATCTGAAGAAAGATGAAGTGTTATGGATCTACTGAACGACACTTATGTTCTGTGTTTCCAGGTGAACCCGCTCCCAGCAGATGGTGGCTGCAGTGACCTCGAAAATAACTGGGGTAATCTGAAGAAAGATAAAGTGTTATGGATCTATTGTACGGCACTTATGTCCTGTGTTTCCAAGTGAGCCTGCTCTCAGAAGTTCGTGGCTGTAGTGACCTCGGAAATAACTGGTATAATCTGAAGAAAGATGAAAGGTTATGGATCTATTGTACGGCACTTATGTCCTGTGTTTCCAAGTGAGCCTGCTCTCAGAAGTTCGTGGCTGCAGTGACCTCGAAAATAACTGGGGTAATCTGAAGAAAGATAAAGTGTTATGGATCTATTGTACGGCACTTATGTCCTGTGTTTCCAAGTGAGCCTGCTCTCAGATGTTCGTGGCTGCAGTGACCTCGGAAATAACTGGGATAATCTGCAGAAAGATAAAGTGTTATGGATCTACTGTACGACACTTATGTCCTGTGTTTCCAGGTGAGCCTGCTCTCAGCACTTGGTGGCTCCAGTGACCTCGAAAATAACTGGGATAATCTGCAGAAAGATAAAGTGTTATGGATCTATTGTACGGCACTTATGTCCTGTGTTTTCAGGTGAGCCTGCTCTCAGCACTTGGTGGCTCCAGTGACCTCGAAAATAACTGGGATAATCTGCAGAAAGATAAAGTGTTATGGATCTATTGTACGGCACTTATGTCCTGTGTTTTCAGGTGAGCCTGCTCTCAGCACTTGGTGGCTCCAGTGACCTCGAAAATAACTGGGATAATCTGCAGAAAGATAAAGTGTTATGGATCTATTGTACGGCACTTATGTCCTGTGTTTTCAGGTGAGCCTGCTCTCAGCACTTGGTGGCTCCAGTGACCTCGAAAATAACTGGGATAATCTGCAGAAAGATAAAGTGTTATGGATCTACTGTACGACACTTATGTCCTGTGTTTCCAGGTGAGCCTGCTCTCAGCACTTGGTGGCTCCAGTGACCTCGAAAATAACTGGGATAATCTGCAGAAAGATAAAGTGTTATGGATCTATTGTACGGCACTTATGTCCTGTGTTTCCAGGTGAGCCTGCTCTCAGCAGTTCGTGGCTGCAGTGACCTCGAAAATAACTGGGGTAATCTGCAGAAGGATAAAGTGTTATTGATCTAGTGTACGACACTTATGTCCTGTGTTTCCAGGTGAGGCCGCACTCAGCAGTTGGTGGCTGCCTGGTGAACCGGACAACAATGATGATCGCAGGTGCGCATTCGCTCGCTCCTCAGGGCTGCTGTTGAACGTGTATTGTAAAGTGTCCCGGTCCTTCATCTGCGAGATTCCACTGTGAAGAAATCTCATGTAGCGTGTTGACATCTAATAAAGCTACTTGTAAATAAGTGGTAAAGTTCTTTGTGCTGTTTGAACACTAAACTACAGGAAAACTTACAAATCATCAGGGTCATCATAATGTAGTGTTCTACTTTTCTTTAAAAAACAAGGTCATCAGGGATGTGACGTTCTACCCTCTTTAAAAACAATAAGTTTATCAGTTATATAATGTTCACATTCCCTTAAGAACCACAAGGTCGTTCGGCATGTAATGCTTTATGTTACATTAAAACAAGGAAATCATCAGACATCTAATTTTCAACTTTCCTTTTAAAACCACAAGGTCAACAGACACGTAATATTTTATTTTCCTTAAAACAACAAAGGAATCAAATATGTAATGTTCTACTCTCCTTTAAAACGAGAAGGTCATAGGAAATGTAATGTCCTACTGTGCCTTCATTTAAACAACAATGTCATAAGACATGTAATTTTGTACTTTCCTTAAGAACAACAAGGTCATCAGACATACGTAATGGAAATTGATGTTGACAGAAGTGTGCAACTGATGTTTTGTCCACTGAAAATATAAAATCACATCAATTCGGTCAAGAGCTTGCGCGGCGACCTTCATCATTGTGGAGCTCAAAAGAAGAACTAATCGTGGAAATTACAAGGAATCGAGGCACCGATTCACACTTTCCATGCTGAGTAAAAGTTGTGTAAATCTCTTCTTCTCTTACGTTGGAGCGATGCTGATTGAATGCTGGCATGGGTGCTGATATTTTCGGTTCCGCTGACTGAACTTTCGCCATATTCTCTTTAGAGAAATTCCGTATCGTCCTTTTTACATTGAACTTTACCAGGTTTAGGATGGTTTCCTATCAATAAGCTAACCGACTTCCACTCTACACCTTTCCTACAGCCTCCTGAGCTACTCCGGGCAATGTACGCCTGACACTAAAAGGACACTCTTCACTTTATTATCGGCATAGCACTAGTCAAATGACAGAATTAAGGGCCTTGTGGTGGTGGAGGAGGGGCGGGGGGGTGGGGGTGAAAACAACCAAGGTAACTCTTATCTTTACTAAGAGGCGACTAAAAGGGTCCCTAGAGTTTCTTACTTTGGCTAGCGACCATTGTACATCTAGCTGAGTTCTGGCACAGCACTACTTGTGGCATGCTCCTGACTTTCTCCATCCTACCTGACCTTTCCTTGGCCAACACTAGATCTTTTCTGATCCCTAATATACAGTATTAGGTATCGAAGCCTGGGTTGTCTTTCATTTTCAAGGCCTTCGTTGCTCGTGTCTGCCTTTGGATGATACCTCCATTTTCGACTTTGTCACTTTAAACTCTGATTGGAATAAATAGAGAATGGTTGTTATGTAACCACCACCATCACCACCACCACGTCGTGAAGCAGATTTTCCCTGCTAAGAGCAGATGGAGGATGGCTCTTTATCGCTATTTTAATAAAAGCAAAACCAGCGTCTTCAGTCGGATTGCCACTGAAGAATTAGTGAACCTGAATTACAACCAAGTGCTACTTCACTCTTCTCACAGTGTTTTCTCTTGAGCAGATGTGAACGTAGAGTTTTAGGGTTTTTTGCTGCGAACTGTGAACAGAGACACATTTCGGACAGAGGTGTGCCCAGACATCTGACAGCCATTTTACTTCACTTCTGCTTAACCTGTCCGTAGGCAGTGAGTTCTCTCTGAAGAACATCACTTTCACATCACTGTTTTTGGAAGCATTTTCTAAAGTATTTACGGTCATGTGCTTCAGTTTGTCGCAAGTCTCACTGTGATGCCTTTCTACTTCGTTTACTGTAGATACTAAATTTTCGGATTCTGTACGAGTCTGATATTTTCAGGCCTTAGAGTCCTGTGTTCCCTGTACTGACGACATATCTGTGGGTTGGTGACACATCACTGCCTAACACACACTAGCGCTACGCCTGCATCAAAACTAGGATTTTCATGGCTTCTTGGTCGCTCACGATTCGCTGCTTTTTTATTTATTGTAGCTGCGAGACCATAGTGATACTAATTGTTACAGGGTTTCCGTGGAACAGAGAGGTGAAAGAAGGTGCTGGTTTGATTGGGTCTCTCTGCGACAGTAAAAAGATTCATTTAAAACTTTAAAAATTTAAGGTTATATTTCTTTCCAGATATTATATTTTAACAAACAACAAGATTTCAGGTACAGAGCTAGTTTGGTACAAAATAGAAAAACAGAAAAACCCAGAAAATATTAGTTAGACTGGCAAGGAGACGAATTTCCCAATTTGTTTTACAGGAAATTTTAAATCACAATTTTCAAGAGCACTTTGCTCCAAAGGTTACATGTTATGGCCTTCCAAAGGCAGCATTCAGTATCGCACAAAGGAAAGAGCCTCATTGCTCTGCAATTCTACCAAGGACGCTCCCAAAACCTTACAGCATATTCAAGGCAACCATTAATATTTCCAATTGGGATTGGAGCGTCTTTGATCAATAAAATTACATTTTCAGGCCCCTCGAGGTACAACCTACATTTAATAG